>NC_139964.1:29687956-29902956 GCF_963993115.1 Abramis brama | reverse complement strand
GGATGGCAGGATGGATGGATGGAAGGATGGCAGGATGGATGGATGGATGGATGGAAGGATGGCAGGATGGAAGGATGGGAGGAGGATGATGGATGGATGGATGGATGGATGGATGGATGGATGGATGGATGGAAGGATGGCAGGATGGATGGATGGATGGATGGATGGATGGATGGATGGATGGATGGATGGATGGCAGGAGGAATGGGTGGATGGATGGAAGGATGGAAGGATGGAAGGATGGCGGGATGGATGGATGGATGGATGATGGATGGATGGATGGACGGATGGCAGGATGGCAGGATGGATGGATGGAAGGATGGCAGGATGGATGGATGGATGGATGGAAGGATGGCAGGATGGTATTGTATTGTATTGTATTGTATTGTATTAGATTTGGATGGATGGATGGATGGATGGATGGATGGATGATTTGATTGGGATAGATAGATAGATAGATAGATAGATAGATAGATAGATAGATAGATAGATAGATAGATAGATAGATAGATAGATAGATAGATAGATAGATAGATAGATGGTGAGGGCAGTTCACTTGAAACTAAACTGACATCCCATACTGCAGGTCTGATTGAAAAATCATGACCAGAATTACCTCAGAGGCAGACAACAACAACAACAACAACAACAACAACAACATGACAGACGCTTTTTGAATGACAGGATATTTGTTTGGGAACTGGAGATGGGCCTGAGATAGAGGAGACAGGCAGAAGGTCAAAGAGGAGGAGAGCAGCCGGACAGCCACTGGAGTGCTCGCGGATAAAAGAAGTTCAGAGGAACTGACAGACACAGACAGGATGTGTGTGTAGGAGAAAGAAAGCAGGGTGAAACATAACAGCCTCTTAAAGGCTTAATATGTGTGTGTGTGTTTCTGCCAAGGCATGCATGGCTTTCTCCATGTCATTCCGGCCATGCCTGTGGAGGCTTTGGGGATCTGCTGAAAGGAAAGTCCTGACTCTCGCACCATGCACGTGGGCCAGAGGGGTGGCATTCGGGACGCAGGCGTCACCCGGTGAGTGCTCTTACATGAAAATCACACACAGAGGATTAGCTCACCCTCTGAAGGCGCCGCAATCGGCTGGTGGTCCATGGGAACAAAAACAGGAGGGTGACTGTGCCATAATGGGGGGATAACATAGCCCTGCTCTTCTTTAGGAGTGAGGAAAACAGACAGATAACAGCACACAGGATAACGTGGACATAAACATTCATACAAATATTCCTGTAGAGGAGAATAATAACATTATTCAGTAAATAAAGATTATTAGTAGATAAAATAAGAAAGCCCTGGACATGCTTTTAGCTTCAGCATATTCTGAGCTAAACAACGTAGGACTGGGTTTGATTGTGAAAAGTATTCATTCATATTGCCTTGGTAACACCAAAAGAGAGTCATTACTACGGAGCCCCTAAAGGGACCTTTGCAAAAACTCACGAGAAACTTTTTACAAGTGCGCAGTGCTCAAACGTTACGATTTTAGGTGTATGTATACAATAACCTATTTCATTTGTGCGTCCACTGCCATTTTACTATGAAGAAAAGGAGAGTATGGATGCACATGAGTTAATAAAATTTTGGCTTTCGTTAGGGCAGTGTATCTCTAATTTCACGGCCTTATGTCCGCTTTAACGCATCCTCTGTGACGGCCGAGAAACCGCGCAGAGAAATGGGGTTATGTCTCAATACGGCTGTGTGTATTGTCCTATTTACCAAGTGAAAAGTTTCTCGTGAGCATGCAAAAAGTTTCTTGTGCGCAGGCGAAAGTCTGTATACATATACAAGGGACATTTCTGAGGTGGAAAAGATCATTATATTTGAATAAAAAATGAATAAATATTAAAATATGAATATTTCTTCATTTGAGTCTTTTTCATTTTTCATCAAAATGTATTACCACCTCTGAAATGACTTTCCTTTTTGCTCCTTCCAACCCCCGTTCACATAAAGAGCACTTTTCACAATCCGTTCCATTAATCATAAAACTGAAAGTCTTGTCCGACATTATTTACTGTCAAATACAGAAATAGAACAGAAATGGGCTGCTAAAGCTGTTTCTTGTTGTAACTCAATTTTGATTTTATGATTTCTTGGAAGAAAAAGTTACAGTAAGATCCCTTGTCTGCAGAAAATGGTTCTTTTTGGATAAAAGTGGGCAGGTTTAGTCTCAGCTGCATAATTACACAGTGAGCACCAACCATAATGACTGGAAAAATCCTGACCCCTTTTGTTCTGGAGCAGCTGATATATGGTGATGAACAAAAAGACAAAACCTAAAAATAGTGGAGAGTGACTGAAGGGTTTGGTATTTAAAGTGTTTATAGTCCAATGTAACCCTTCAGCTTTCAAAAATACTGTGATTGACACTGGAAAAAAAGATGAGAGCCGGGAATGTCAGTGTTACAGAACAATGTCGGCGCTTTACAGCTTAATTATATGATGACATGTAAAGAATCCCATATAATCCCCCTCAGCTGTGCTTGGCTTTCCAACTCCTAAATATCACACGGAAATGAACATTGTTTCAAAAAACAAAACACATTAACCGTTATTGTGCCCCTGGCTTGCTGAAAATCAAACATTTATGATGTAGAATTTGCAACTTTTAAAATCCGTGGGTCCATATGTGAGTTTAATGATTTTTAAACATTAACATTTTTATTTTATGTTTGCCCTGAAGACTATGTATGATGTTAGTCAAAAACAGTTGTAGTTTAGCTTTTTTTTCCCCTACTGAACGTTTAAGAGGTGAATATTTATTTTCTAAACTGTAATCAGAATAATCTGCTCTCTCAGCCTGACCAACTGAAAAAGGCCCCCAAACTGTCCAACATTCAGTTCAATCGGACTAAAGGTGTAGCCTACATTTAATATGAGCCAACCCATTTGATATCTTACTATTTTGCCAAATGACTTAAGAGTTTAGCATGAGACTGGAACATCTATTTTAGTTACATATGTCATGTGCACAAGACAATTTATGCATGATGTTAAAAACTATTTCTTTAATAGCCATTTAATAAACTAAGCATTTAGCATGGGCTACTGAGAAGTGCACCCTGGATAACGCATTGTTAGACCATAAAGCATATCTATCTTCATATCTGAAAGCATTTTACAATATTTGATGCCCCATAATGGATTCCTGATCGATTCCAGGAACAGCAGGTAAGCAGATTCTCATTAACAGAGACCTCCTCTGAAAATTAGCATCTTATTAAATTGATTTGATCCATGGAGAGCCGAATGCAGCTCTGTCTAACTTGACTCCTAAATGGATTAGCGCTTTAATGAGTTTATTTGTTCTGGGCAAAGATGCCCATCTGCCTCAGATCGTCTCCATGACAGTGATGTTACAGTGAAGAGCATCTGCTGCCATTAGCTTACTGGCAAAATTGAGAATCAAAGGAGGTGAATGCTATTGTGCTTTAAAAGGATAGTACTTTGTAGAATGTCAGTAATCAAACAGTTGATGGACCCCATTGACTTCCATTATTTGTTTGTTTTTTCCTATTATGGAAATCAATGGGTTCAGTCATTTGATTACTGACATTCTTTAAAATATCTTCTTTTGTGTTCAGCAGAAGAAAGAAATTCATACAGGTCATACAGAACTATCCTTTTAATTACCTTGGATCCTTTTAACATTGAGGCCCTGCTTTATAAAAGGGTTTCAGGATGGCTGAGCTGATGTGTGTGTATATATATATATATATATACACACACATATGCAGGGCCTAAAATTAACACTCGCCAAGCACCAAATGCGAGTAAAAATCAACATTGGATTGAGCTCTCTTTCACATCTTCTTGCACTTGAAAAGACATATTCAAACAAAATGATATCAAAATGCCTGTCTTGGCGAGTATCCTTGTAAACATAGTCATTTATATCTCAACTAAGCGTAATCAGTTGAGAAATAAAACGCATGTGTATCAGTGCATTGGATCCGTGCATTAGCTCTTAAAGTGACAGCAAGCCTAATATGCCTGCTGCTGTTTGTGTGTCAATCAAACAACAAAAGACAGACAACAATCACTCTGCTCTTGACTGAATAACTTTTGTAACATTATGTTTCATGGCTGGTAAAAAATATTTTTAAGTCACTGGCCATTGGCAGGTGTGGCAAAAAGTTAGTTTTAGGCCCAATTGTATAATATTATATTTATTAATATAGAGATTGTCAATACAAAAATGAACTAATATGTAAAACACATTTTGATTACATTAGTATTAGTATAGAGCTATTAACAATCAACGTTTGCATTGCAAAATATCGACTATGATTTCACAAAGGATTCAAAATAAATCATGAATAATATTAGCAATTATTACAATAGCTTATGAAATACAAGTGATTGGGCATCGTGTGTGGTACAATTTAATTTGCATGCTGATTGTTGTGTTACAAATCATTTCAATAAATAAATAAAAACAATTAGCGGCTTGAAAAACACTTCAGTCAGTCACACTGAAAATGAAAGGCTTGATTATTTCCACCCATCATTTTAATATGCCACCCAGGTGTCCGCGCTAACCAGCACCTGTCAACGTTTGAAACGCGCAGGACAAATAAACCCTTGGCATGACAAATATTTGTAATTTCCTATAAATCCCATCAGATTCTTTTAATCGCTCTTGCCACGGAAGCCAAGTGAAGCTGTTAGAAACGTCATCTGTTGTGATGATCTTTTTTTTTTACAAATTCAATCATTTCCACACAGTCCAGCAGTGCTAAAGAAGTTTAATCGACTTGACATGAAACCATGACGCAAGGGAAAGCCGAAAAGATTCTATTCCACATTCCAGAGGGGATTGTTTTCCCTTTCCTTCCCGTCTTTTAATTACACCTTCTCCCTTTGCCTTCCGAGGGCACAGAATCCTCTGTTTAAATCTCCCAGCCTTCTCCTCTCAAATGGAAATGTGCCTGTTAAATCAGGGGTTATCTCCGACGCCAGCGTTCTTCTGATGAGTCAACTACAGACAGAATTTAGTCCCTTGGCTACGTTTTATTTTCGGTACGGCATTCTTAGTTCAGTAATTGAGATATTATCAGCTTAAGGGAAACCTCGCGTCCTGAATCACTACATCACTCAATACAACAGATACATTGTTTTGTGTAGACCTACAGGGTAACATCTACATCCAGATGCCTTTAAATGAATGCAGTGACAAATTGGTGCTTTAGACTATAGAAAGAGGGATTGATTTAAACGTACTGTAAGCACACTTCAGCACTTACCTTGGTTGCATGTTTTTCCTGTATAACCTGGATGGCACTTGCATTTGTTGGGTCCCACGCATTCTCCGTGTTTGCATCCGTGCTGACATACGGCTGTAGGCAAAAAGATCATCAGCATCATTTTACACCAAAGTCTGGGCAGTAGATATGGAAACATGTAACAAACAAACAGGCTTAAGTTTTTGTGCTGAGAAAACAAACAAACCGTTCTCACTGTGGGAAATAAGTGTCCATACAATCAGACCTTGAGGATATTGTGGCGAGAGATCCACAAAAACATTATTTTGGAACGCTGGCCCCCTACATCAATAATTCATTGTTTGGCTTGGTCATTTTAATGAACCGAGTGTACGGTCCACCTCACTTCTGCTTTATGTCTCATTACATCTCACATTTGGATTGGGAAGCAGCCCAGAGCTGTGCAACATCAGAAACATTTTAGATCCAAGACTGAGGGAACTGCATTGTATTGCTCAAATAAGTACTGAGTAATATCAGTTAAGTACATGTACTTACTATAGAGTTACGGTTAGGGTTAGGGTTAGATACTCGTTATTATGCATAATTTACTGTTATTACAATAGTAAGTACATGTAGTAACGTGTAACTACTTATCCTTAAAATCAAGAGTTACCGAAAACATCCTCAGGGTTGAATATGGGGTAAATACTGCCTCTGACATCTTCAAAATAGAGACAAAAACATGCAAATTTCAAAAAACAAAAGCTACATCCCATCCCATATTGCTCTTCTTAATGTTGTCAGAATGATCCTGTGTTTGCAGCCCTGCTGCTAAATAACAGCACAGGAAACTGATCGGTCTTTTATAGCATACCAGATTAGGTTCAGAGCAACGCAAATCAAATAATGTTTGAAGTAGTACATCAAAGATGCCCGGAATAGTGGAATATTCGTTAGTGAATTAATGAAAGTATGCTTACAAGCACTTTTTTTTTTTGTTATATAAATATGCCACAACATGAGTCTTTAGTATGAATAATACTGGTATTCTATTTTGGTTTATTTTCATATTAAATGTTTTATGATTATATAACATAAAATAATTGTCATTATTATTATTATTTTTTGTAAGTTTATTTTGTGTTTGTGGAAAATTTATGAAGAATATTTAAAAAAAAGTTACCCAATTTACCCTAGTTACTTGATCACCTGCAGTTGCAGGGCCAAGACAAAATATGTAATGGTATTTTAATGGTCTCAACCATTTTATTCACAAATCACTGGTAAGGAAATTAGCAGGAATTGCACAGATACTGTAGATAAAGTGACTCAGCACAGAATAGCCTTCTTGCTGACAGCTTTTTACAGGAAGAAGAGTCAGTGTTGTTCCACTCAATGTTAATGGCTTCAAACAGTTCATGAGTAGTTGAAAAATGTCTGCCAGTCCAAATATTAACTATAGGGTTCAAATCTGGACTCTGACCGATGCCAAAACATGAGCCTGATGGACTTGTTCTCAAGCCATTTCTTGGCTGTCTTTGCATTTTTCATTGTCTTGTTGAAAAACAACATATGATTTCAACTTTTCATTTTTGGGAAGCAAGCCATTCTGCATTATTCTCCTGCACTCTAAAGCATTAAATTACTTTTCACAGTGAAGAAACTCACCAATAGCAGCAGATAAAAAGGCTCCTCACACAATGACACAGTCTCTTCCTCACGCTTCACTGTGATGCATTTATTATTATATTTCTCAGCAGATTTCTGAAGACACCGCTCTGAAGCTTCACTATGCAACTCGTGTTTCATTGTGATTCATCACTCCACACACAACTTCCCATATTCTGACAAAAACACTAATGGCTTTTTAAGTAGTGCATTTGTTTAAATTTTGCCAGTTTTCTGACCAATACGTTGTTGTTAAGACAATTAAAAGCTTAGTTTATAGCCATTTTTGGCTTGGCCTTTTTGTATTATTATTTTTTCGCCCAGGAGTGTATATAGACCTCTATATAAATATATATATAATTTATTTTTATTAATTTTTTTTTTTTGGGGTATTTTCCATTTTCATTTTACTCAAAGTTTTAGTCATTTTGTTGTATTTTTGTCAATTTTATTAGTTTTTTTATTTATTTAAATATATTACATTTTTATTTCTGTTTTAGTAAATTTGCATTGGCAACTAGTTGAAATAAAGTTTATTTTTTAAAATGTTTTATATATTTCAGCTAACATTTATTTTATATAAGTTTAGTTTCAATTTACCAACCCTGCTGTAACAATAGGCTGGACTAGAGCACTCAGTGGTGGTTAATACCAGAGTCTGCAGTCGACTGAGACTAATTTCCATTGAAAGCATCGTTGACTCTCCAATTATAGAGGCCTATCAGAGCTGTTCATTTTCCTCACTGGTGCCATTCTCAGAGTGAAAGAGGAGCTAAGAATACACCACAAATACACACACAAAATACTACAAGAGACATGAATGAGAAAAGATGCTATATAACCCCTTGACCCCAGATGGTGAAAGCAAGACTATGTGTACTAGTGATAAAAGACACACATATATCTACTTTCAAACTGTTCAAACTGCAAGGAGGCGGAAAAGCATTAGCCCACTCTGGCAAAATGGTGAGATAAGAATCAGCCCGTCTCATTCCACCTTATTAGATTGAGTAAGCTAATCAAAGGTACATGTTGACCTTGCTTTTAACCTGTGTTATTCAATATAGATGTTAGACAGTAAGATCAAACCCTACGGTTAAAACACAAAAGGACATGAGCCCTAATTTGGTGGTAAACCCCAAGCTGGCAGGAGACAAACAAGGAAACCGAAACGAGTTCTCTGACATTGAGTTTATCCGGGCGGCTGCCTTATCTCGCTAGCCAGACAGTTATCAAATGTGATGAAATCATGGATTAATCCTGGTGGGACGCTGTGTGATCACAAGCAGTGGTTATATTTTTAAGTGCTGACGAATGAAGAGCTTAAGGACAGGGCTTTAAAGGGAAACCTATCTGCCGCGGTCCGGTTCAGAGAAATGCCGACACTTGGAACACAAACCACAGGCGAAACGGGCCAAGGGAAGTACCCGTTATTGACAAACCACATCAAACGGTCCCGCTGGCTTCAAAACGCCTAGCTCCTCTCTCACCACATGCGTTCCTCTACCCCTGGAGACTTTCATTCTCGGCATTGCATACCTATCAATCCATGCGCTCTGATGACGCATGACCGGATGGCAGCTTCAAAGCAATGTCAGGAAGTGTTATTGGTGAATTTTATGAAAATAAGATTCATAATAAGGCTCACTAAATATTTAAAAAGCTAATAATGATTTTTCCAAGCTGGAAAAATCAATAAACCTTGCAAAGCACAACCGCACCATGTCCTAGTGGTTTGTGCCAGACCTGTAATACCCATCCAATAGATTTTTGTTGTTCATGAACATAATGTAGAATTTAAAAATTACATAAAATTGTATTAAAAAATTATATTAAAAGTTAGCTTTAATATTTATAATCTTTTTACTTAGATATTTATATTTAAGTTTCACACTAACTACGCTACAATATCCCATCTAAAAATAAATACATACTGTATATAACATATTATATATGAATAAATAAATAAAACATAAACTAATGAATAAATCAATATATTATAATTATATATATATATATATATATATATATATATATATATATATATATATATATATATATATATATATATATATATATATATACTGCATACACACACAGTTGTAATTGAAATTATTCAACCCCCACTGCAAATCAGGTTTATTGGCAAAATTTACAGGCTTTCGGCTGTTTGCAATGAACAAATCAAACAAAAGTAATTGAAATAGCTCAACACAACAAATGTTTTAAGTGGTTTCCCCAAATTCAACTGAAAATGCAAGTTTTAAACTCTTCTTGTTTCTTATCGAAAGTAACAAAACGCGGAGCTTATTGCGATTATTGGTGGTTTATGGTGGTCAGGCAACAACGCTGTATTCATCTCCCTGAAAGCACTCGGACATCTCAGAGACGTCTATTTGACGTCTGCATTTACATCTGAGAGATGTATTTTTTAGAGTGTTTGCTCATCTGCAGACCGTCTCTGGGACGTCTTTAACCTGTTTATGGTTTAAAATGTACGTAAAACTGCTTTTTCTACGATGTTTATCAGATGTATTTACACTGCAGATGTTTTCCAGACCTCTTGCAGACATCTTACAGATGTACATGTGCTATCTGAAAAATTACATTAAATGTTAACTTTAATATTTAGAATATTTTCTACTTTTATATTTATATTTCAGTTTTAATTATACACACGTCACATCATAAATGCCTCAACAGGACAACTAGATAGCTAACTAATTAAGTAGTTAAAATGTTTATTGTAGTGTTTGTAATGTTTGATGTTTTTGTTTTTGACGTGTTATCCACAGGAAGCCAATTAAAACAGATGCATGATATTTAGCAGTACCGCTCATATGGGAGATGCCAGTTTAAATCTGGTTCCCTGATTCCATCCTCCATCATTCCTGTCCTCTCTCTCTACTGCTGTGTTAAAAGACCCTTGATGTGAGATCCTTTGAGGCTGACGTGGGGGAACAAACACATATGAATATAAACAGTGATATCCAAATATCCTGGAGGGTCCAGCTATTCAGATGGAAGCTGGAGCAGGTGTGAAGTGTTCACAGGATATCAGGATATTCTCAAAGGAGGAGTGCGCGCGGGGGACTATAAATAAACGGGAACTCGGTATTCAGCGGATGCGTGCTCTGAATGACGCTCAGGCAAGATGATTGCAAAGGAAATATGATGTGGTGCTAACCTTGGGGTTGGCACCTTATCCCGATTACTCTGCGGGTTAAGACGTAGAGGGCTGCAAAACAAACGGCCAGACAAAAAAAATAAAAAAGGAAGAAGCTTCATCTAAATGTGAGATGAAAACATTACATGGGAGCCATGCTAATGATGGACAAGCATTATAAACGCAACACATACAATCCACACACAGAGTAAAGATTAAAGTCTCTCACATTTCACGTGGTGACAAGAACTTTTTTTCAGGGAAAAATCACAAGTGACATTTATGTTTCAAAAGGTTTCTTTTTGATGCTGAAAATTCTTTGCATCACAGGAATAAATTACATTTTTAAAAAATATTCAAATTGTGTAATAATGTAAGTAATAATTTCACAATATCACTGTGAATGGACACATTGTTACGAAGTGCAAAACACTATATCAAAGCTGTGTTCAACAAAGCTTAAACTGTTTCCAGCGTACAAAAAAAGAAGACATTTGTCTTCAAATTTTGATTCATCGGTCCACAAAACCGAGTTTCACTCCTCTAGTTCCTATGTTCTCTTGCCCAGGCAGGGCAGCCTCAATAACAAAGGTTTCTTTGCAGTTCCTCAGTCACACAGCTTCACACACACTCCCCTGTGAACTACTGATGCTCAAACATTTGAGTAACATTTTGCTGAGCTGGTATTTTAGGAGCAGCTTAGGAACAGGATAGTCGGTGTTGCAGATGTTCAACTATTAAATCCCTCTTGTCCCGCCTGACCTCACTGGTCCTCATGAGGGCCAATTACTTCAAATTAAATGATGCTTTAAACTACAGAAGTGACGACTCTCAAAGCTAACATTACCCTTCAAAAGATACCATGGTGCTATACACCATGTTACTGAATGATTACCATATTTATTTAGTTAAATTGGTCTTAACTGGAAGTATAAGTGTTATTATACTGGTTTCGGATTCACCTGACCTAGTCTTGCATATCCAGACCTTCAAACTGACGGCAGCTTTAATTGGCCAAGGACGTCTGGCCGACAAATCCTTCTAATAGCTGATTTAATGCTCAGGAAACATATCTTATTATTATCAATAGGAACAGAAAGTTCTATATATGAATAGAAAGTTCAGCATTTATTTGAAATAGAACTTTTCTTTTATAAGAATAGAGTCTTCTTTTCATCAATTTAATGGATTTTTGCTGAATAAAAGTATTAGGTTATTCAAATAAATCTTACTGACCCCAAGCGTTTGAACCGTAATGAAGAAATTTTAATGTTGACTGCCTGTCCTTAAGCACTTGCAGTGTACGTGCTTTACTGTAGCTATGATCTTTGCTCTTTTTATAACCTGGAGGGATGAGCCGAAATGATCTTCGTTGGTAATCCACACTATGCTATGAAAGCTGTTGATAGAGCTTAACTTGTATTGAACCTGGAACGTTCCTTTAAAATCCAGCTTTTATAGAGAGAACGAGAGAGAGATTACAGTCCGAGATGTCCTGACGCTTGAGACAGATATTTCACTCTCGCACTGAGCCGTTCTCGTGAAGGAACTTCATCAAAATTCATCCTCAGCTGGAGATCTTGTTAACTCTAGATGATTAGGTTGTTATGATTAGGGAATCTAATTTCGGCTGTGTGAGGTATAATCTTAATCACGAATTCAGCCTAAGAAACCGAGGGCTGCCCCCTAAACCAGCTGTTCTGTCAAATATTGCAGCTTCATGTTCCTGTTATTGAGGTGAGAATGGAGCCAGATAAAGTATGATAACAAAACCTTTGACTGGATGGATATTTGAAAAGCATTTCGGAGCCGAGCACTTCACTTTCCCTTAGGACTCTGTGTTCGGGGATGCATTTATTACGGCCTTCATTCTCAATGTGCATTCACCCCGTATGATCACCGACCGGCCAAAACAAACCGCAGCAATTTCAATTCAATTCAATTCAATTCAAATCGAATCGAATTGAAATTGCTGCGGTTTGTTTTGGCCGGTCAGTGATCATCAATCAATTTCATCAAAGATATGAGATGCAGGCATCCCGTAATCAGTCATGATGGAGCCCTTAACGAGTTCACCCGCTGGCTGTCTTGCTGTGATTGACAGAATCGGTTTGTTTGCCGCCCACTGTGCATATTTATTTACTTCAAATGACCGTTTTCAGCGTTTTCAACTATCCAAAACACGCAATCTGCAAAGGCGTACCTCGGCCACGTGAAGTGTGAGAGACATTTGCACACATACACACACAGTCACACAAAGAAAACATTAATTTGTTACAAAATACGGTATAAAGACGAAATGCTGAGAATCTACTAGCATAGAAGCATAAGCATTAGCTTTTGGAGCCCCTCAGCATGTGACCCTCGTGAACTGTAATTCTTTGGCAAAGGCAACAGCTGGGCTATCATGTGCACAAGCCATGCAGAGAATCTTGCATTTGTCAGGCTGCCCGATACATTGTGCCGCTAATACTCATGCATCACAAAGTAGCCCATGAATCAGCGCTAGGCTTGTTCCATTTTTTGATACGGTCAAACATTTGTTCAGAAGCATGGCATATCTTTTTTAGATTTGTAGCGAACATATGGCGGCTGATAAATGAAGCACAAGACGCTATTAATATGAGCAGCGGGAGCACATCCTCTGATTCCATGATAACGCAATAAAATGAGGTAATCTGTACTTGAAGATCATTACGTGATTAATGCGGTGTAAGATTTGAGAGGCATCATCACTTCTAGTGTGAGATGAATGCATTTATATGGATCGCACATTACAGATCTGCATAATCCATGCTTGATCCAACTAAGGGTATTACGGGTAATACATGGGCTGGAAGTGATACAATTAAACTTGATAATTTATATATACTTTTTTTTTTTTTTTTTTTGTATCAATTTATTTAATGTTCTTTATATTTTTCCTATTATTGTACAGCACTTTCAGTTGTTTTTAAATGTGCTTTCTAAATGAATGCTTGGACTTCTATGTCTTTTTTAGACCTCAAACTAATCCTGCAGGAATGTGGTGCTGTTGCAGCAAACTACTCGTTGTACCTTCTAATTATTCCAAATGACTGAACCACATAATATTGGGTGTCATGCAGAATATCTCAAAGACAAAGCAGACAACCGGCGGGCGACTAAACCAGTTAGTAAGCATGAAATTTAGAAGCATTATTTCCCAAGACATAGTCTTGCTTATTTTCAGCCATCATTTTCTACCACTTCTGTGAAGTCACCAGTTCATTATACAGTATTTGGTGGAATCAAATGGATCCTGCAATCAAATCAGCATCTAAAACATTATGCCAGACTTAAAAGAGTATTGACAATAGAACTATTTATTCAATAGAACAGAATTTGGCAGCTACTCCAATGAACTGGTGGCTTGCTGTGAAGTGTTGTTAAGTGTTGGAAGAAGGTTAAAGCAGCGTGGAAGTCTAGAAGCCCCTACAGCACTGTTCACCCTATAGCAGCAGTTACTCACGCTGGCACTGGCCCCAGGAGACTCGTGTCCAACCCCAGCAGCAGTCGACCCGAGCGCCGTATCGGCACAGCCCATTGGACGAGGCCATCTGTCTGGGCCACCTATCAGGAGACAGTTTGATCAGTTCTTGGCCAATCACTGCACAGAAGACAGTTAAACGAGTGACAAGTAACATTGAGCATATCTATCTATCTATCTATCTATCTATCTATCTATCTATCTATCTATCTATCTATCTATCTGTCTGTCTGTCTGTCTGTCTGTCTGTCTGTCTGTCTATATCTATCTATATCTGTCTGTCTATCTATCTATCTATATCTATCTATATCTGTCTGTCTGTCTGTCTGTCTGTCTATCTATCTATCTATCTATCTGTCTATCTATCTATCTGTCTGTCTGTCTATCTTTCTGTCGGTTGGACGGTCTGTCTGTCTGTCTGTCTGTCTGTCTGTCTGTCTGTCTGTCTATCTATCTATCTATCTATCTATCTATCTATCTATCTATCTATATCTGTCTGTCTGTCTGTCTATCTATCTATCTATCTATCTATCTATCTATCTATCTATCTATCTATCTATATCTGTCTGTCTGTCTGTCTGTCTATCTATCTATCTATCTATCTATCTATCTATCTATCTATCTATCTATCTATCTATATATCTGTCTGTCTGTCTGTCTATCTATCTATCTATCTATCTATCTATCTATCTATCTATCTATCTATCTATCTATCTATATCTGTCTGTCTGTCTGTCTATCTATCTATCTATCTATCTATCTATCTATCTATCTATCTATCTATCTATCTATATCTGTCTGTCTGTCTGTCTATCTATCTATCTATCTATCTATCTATCTATCTATCTATCTATATCTGTCTGTCTGTCTGTCTATCTATCTATCTATCTATCTATCTATCTATCTATCTATCTATATCTGTCTGTCTGTCTGTCTATCTATCTATCTATCTATCTATCTATCTATCTATCTATCTATCTATCTATCTATCTATCTATCTATCTATCTGTCTGTCTGTCTATCTTTCTGTTGGTTGGACGGTCTGTCTGTCTGTCTGTCTGTCTGTCTGTCTGTCTGTCTGTCTGTCTGTCTGTCTGTCTATCTATCTATCTATCTATCTATCTATCTATCTATCTATCTATCTATCTATCTATCTATATATCTATCTATCTATCGGTCAGGGTGGTCTGGGACCAGAATGTCTGTCTGTCTGTCTATCTAAGTCTATCTAAGCCCATGAATCTGTAGATTCAAGATTCAAACACATTTGCAAGTCATGAGGTAACTTCTATTGTTCCAGTTTTTACTGTTGTCTTATCCATTGCATCAGTCAGCCAGTGACGTGTTATCTATAGTCACAAAGCTTCCGTTGTACTCAGTGACACAGGTGCTGCAGATAAGAGCACTGTGAGTTATCACTCTTCCACCAGAGGCAGATCTTCTCGTATGATGCTGGATGCACACACAGCGCAGAGATCAGATGAAGTCTGCCTGTGCTTATGCTAGAGGGAATTTATGAAAAATAAGGGTGTTCTTAGAAAAAGATATGCTACATGACCCAACAATGTGAGTGAACAAGACAGATTTTTGGAAAACATCATTCTTGGAAACAACAGCGAAGGCCGTTTAAAACCGATTTTCCATAAAATGGAAAATAAAGGTACAGCTGAAGTGCTTTTGAATCGGAGAGTTTCTTGGCAGTGCACGCCAGGACGAATCTCTTTTTTTCCACCAGCAGAGCTCCAAATGTTTTTGTGAAGAAGTAAAACCATTTAAGGTCTGTGAAAATAAGCAAAAGGGAATGAACACAGGTCAAATGACGTCATGTAAATGGATCATCATGGGTAATAGATACAGGGAAAGCACAGCGCACAATCTAAAATTAAACCTCTACTTAATACGGCTGGCTGTATTTAAACAGAGAAGAGAAACAAGAAAGAAAATAAACTGAGCTAATCATATATCACATATAAACATTCTATATTTTGTTGAATTGCTTTATTTAAAAAGCAAACAAACAATTAAGAACAAATCATTTTTTTTATTTAACCCTTACATACATACACTGTGACATTTTTTCCAGGATTCTTTGATGAACAGAAATATAATTTTATATTTTATAAATATCTTGTACCTTTTTCTCAATTTAATACATCCTTGCTGAATAAAATGATTCATTTCTTTCAATAAATCTTACTGACCCCAAACTTGATTTTTTTTAGCTAGATTTTTACATTTTACATTAAACATTTTGATTCTACTAGGCAACGAAATATAATACCATTACAAGAATAAAAAACATTGACATATCTCTAAAAGTTGCATGTGTTATAGTATGCATAAGTGAGGGAGGAATTGATTGTGAATTTTAGCCGCACGCTCACTGTCCTCTTCAGTTTACTCTGGATCGGAAGCCAGTGAAAATGCTAATGCGGCCACTATGGCTGCCAGTCACTCCAGTAAGAAAGTGTGATGGTGGCATTAAATGAGAGTGACAGGCCGAAGGGGAAAATGTTTGCGTGTGCAGCTCGGCGAGGAAAAGGAGACGGCTCTAAAGACACAGAGCGCATGCTAAGAGGATTCCTGCCTGTCACTCTGCTATATCTTACCTGAAACACACATTTAATCACAAACACACACACAGAGAGACTGGCCGGACTCACCGTGTTCCAACACAATCACCTCTGTATGCATTAAAAACATCACTTCTAACTCACTGCAAAGATGCTGGGTGCAGAATACATCATATATCGCAATGGCTCCCAGGGTTGCAAATATATTTCTATTGCCTTTTGTCTTCAGTTTTTAAAAGTAAGAAAACCAAATGGTTGTTGTCAATTTATGTGGACTGCACACATACAGGTAGCAGAACATATGTACTGTACATACAGTGAGGAAAATAAGTATTTGAACACCCTGCTATTTTGCAAGTTCTCCCACTTGGAAGTCATGGAGGGGTCTGAAATTGTCATCGTAGGTGCATGTCCACTGTGAGAGACATAATCTAAAAAAAAAAATCCAGAAATCACAATATATGATTTTTTAACTATTTCTTTGTATGATACAGCTGCAAATAAGTATTTGAACACCTGTCTATCAGCTAGAATTCTGACCCTCAAAGACCTTTAAAATGTCCACCTCCACTCCATTTATTATCCTAAATTAGATGCACCTGTTTGAGGTCGTTAGCTGCATAAAGACACCTGTCCACCCCATACAATCAGTAAGAATCCAACTACTAACATGGCCAAGACCAAAGAGCTGTCCAAAGACACTAGAGACAAAATTGTACACCTCCACAAGGCTGGAAAGGGCTACGGGGAAATTGCCAAGCAGCTTGGTGAAAAAAGGTCCACTGTTGGAGCAATCATTAGAAAGTGGAAGAAGCTAAACATGACTGTCAATCTCCCTCGGACTGGGGCTCCATGCAAGATCTCACCTCGTGGGGTCTCAATGATCCTAAGAAAGGTGAGAAATCAGCCCAGAACTACACGGGAGGAGCTGGTCAATGACCTGAAAAGAGCTGGGACCACCGTTTCCAAGGTTACTGTTGGTAATACACTAAGACGTCATGGTTTGAAATCATGCATGGCACGGAAGGTTCCCCTGCTTAAACCAGCACATGTCAAGGCCCGTCTTAAGTTTGCCAATGACCATTTGGATGATCCAGAGGAGTCATGGGAGAAAGTCATGTGGTCAGATGAGACCAAAATAGAACTTTTTGGTCATAATTCCACTAAACGTGTTTGGAGGAAGAAGAATGATGAGTACCATCCCAAGAACACCATCCCTACTGTGAAGCATGGGGGTGGTAGCATCATGCTTTGGGGGTGTTTTTCTGCACATGGGACAGGGCGACTGCACTGTATTAAGGAGAGGATGACCGGGGCCATGTATTGCGAGATTTTGGGGAACAACCTCCTTCCCTCAGTTAGAGCATTGAAGATGGGTCGAGGCTGGGTCTTCCAACATGACAATGACCCGAAGCACACAGCCAGGATAACCAAGGAGTGGCTCTGTAAGAAGCATATCAAGGTTCTGGCGTGGCCTAGCCAGTCTCCAGACCTAAACCCAATAGAGAATCTTTGGAGGGAGCTCAAACTCCGTGTTTCTCAGCGACAGCCCAGAAACCTGACTGATCTAGAGAAGATCTGTGTGGAGGAGTGGGCCAAAATCCCTCCTGCAGTGTGTGCAAACCTGGTGAAAAACTACAGGAAACGTTTGACCTCTGTAATTGCAAACAAAGGCTACTGTACCAAATATTAACATTGATTTTCTCAGGTGTTCAAATACTTATTTGCAGCTGTATCATACAAATAAATAGTTAAAAAATCATACATTGTGATTTCTGGATTTTTTTTTTAGATTATGTCTCTCACAGTGGACATGCACCTACGATGACAATTTCAGACCCCTCCATGATTTCTAAGTGGGAGAACTTGCAAAATAGCAGGGTGTTCAAATACTTATTTTCCTCACTGTATATAATGACCTCATAAACCCAATCTTTAGTAATTTTGCATTTCTCCACAACAATACAAAGATCGTTTTTTTAATGTGTCCATCTTTAAAATCCATCATTTTCATTGGATTTCATTTTATTTTCATTTAGCTGACCATGACCCTATCAGAACAGAATTTATTTGAGAACTTCTGATATAATGACTGTCTTAAAAATGAAAGAGAGGGATTAAACACCCTCATGGTTGCTCTCCAGATAGGCGGAACTCCAAATATGTTCCAATTGGCTGTGATTTTGTCTTTTCACAAAATATTTGACTTTCAGGGAGGACAGAAAAAAATGCTTGATGGAAAGCTTTTTTGGACACCATGCTATTACAATAAGACAACAGAGAATAATTCACATAAACTGCAGTGCTTAAAGAGGACATATTATGCCTTGGTTTTGGTATTGGGCTCTGCTAGAAAAGGACTATTCAAAAAACACATTATTTTTTCACATATTTCGCATTGTTGCAGCACCTCTCTTCCCAGTCTGTCAGTAACGCTCTGTTTAGTTCCTGTCTCTATGAAGCCCCTCCTTCCGAAAGAGCAATGTGCTCTGATTGGTCGGCTGGACCAGTGTGCCGTGATTGGTCAACCACTTTGAGTGGAAATGTCACGCCACTTACCATAACCGTGATTTTTAACACACTACCAACTAACTCAACCAGGCCTCGTCCATTTTTTGCGTTTGCCTTGGACAGGAATTATTTAAATGAGGGATATTTGTCGTGTTTGTTCCCGGAAGAAAACTCAATGGACAACAATGTAGGCGTTTCAGGGAGTTCAGAGACAGTGTTACTGATATAGAGAATAGAGAGTGAATTTGTGCTATGTAACTTTGCAGACCTTTTTTAATGCTCAAACAGCAACATTACACACTAAAGAAAGTAAAAAAAAAAATGTCAAAAAGCAAAATAGGCCCTCTTTAACAAAAAAGAAAGCAAGCAAGAAAGAAACAAATGGGGGGGGGCAAAGATAGAGACAAATCTCCTTGTGTGCAGTGCTTGCCCCACCAGAGACAAGCGAATGCGTGCCAGTCAGCAATCTGCAAACTCTGGGCCCGATCCAAAGAGACACCAAACTGAGAGAGAGAAAGAGAGAGAGCGGCGCCCAGCGAGAAAGCGGCGCCACATTCACTGAGGTAACAAGTCTGTCACAACAAATCCCTCGTCCACCTGAGTAAGAGTCTTTCCTCACCTTGTTAAAGATGCAGCTATTACACAGTTTCAATTTCCAGCTCAATCTGGCATTAGCGGATTACACAAACGACTAATATCTCCATAATGCAATTCTGTCCCGGCTGCTCAAAGGAGGCAACCGGGTCACGAAAATTAGACGTAGATGCCTTTATCTCTGTGCACTGGTACATTTGAGTCATGAAAAATTCATGCAATTCGCATTTCTATTTGTCTGGAGCGGTCTGACACAATTCATGCGGTTCCGTAGTGAGTCTGCACATGTATATGAATGATGACATGCAGCGGGGCTTGGGTGCAAGTGCAGGGGGGGTTTAATTACAGCCCTTCACATTCCTCCACCACCTCCACAGACTGCCAGACAATTAGACACGCGCCTTTGAAACATGTGCTCGAGTTGAGCTGTCTTCATTCACCAGCCTCCATATAGAATATGTGCCTCTGGAGAATGACACACCGGTCAAGCAAAGTCCATCTCATCCAGAGCTAAGCGGCAATCAGACGCAGCAGGTACAAGTCTGAAATAAACGCCCCATGTGGTGAAAGGGACAGATTTATGAATCTCCCACAGTTTCTGAGATGTTTCTGAGCATTTGAAGACAACAGATATGAGTTTTGCAATGGTCAGCGCAGTTATTTAGTCAGCAGTCTGGCTGATAGGGTTGGAAATCTAGAAGTAGATTTAACCTAAAAAAAGAGTGGCTATCGAAAAAGAGCATTTTAGCATCGCAAGTGCAGTCACATTAGACTTTGTTCCATTCATATGCATGCAAACGTGGGCAAGAGGAAATGCAAGTTTCAGCTCTGGCCTGTGAATTTGCATGGGGAGAAGATGGTTGACCAATTAAGAATCCAAATGTCACAGATTAAACATTTGGCACAGTAAAAAGAATGCAAATTTCAAAGCTGCATTACTTACAATGTTTCCGGAAAGTGGAGTAAACAGTACATTTTACTCCTTAAAACGCCCCAATTGTAGTCTTCTTCCGGTAACGAACACATCACAATATTCCTCATTTAAATATTTCCCGCCCAAGGCATACGGAAAAATAAAGGTGTGAAGCCTGGTTGAGTTAGGTGGTTATAGTGAGTGACTTGACATTTCCACTCGAAGCGGTTGACCAATCACAACACACTGCTCCAGCTGACCAATCAGAGCACATTGTGCTTATCAGAAGGAGGAGCTTCATAGAGACAGAAACTAAACAGAGCGTTACTGACAGACTGAGAAGAGAGGTGCTGCAACATAAACGTGAAAAATAATGTGTTTTTTTTTTTTTTTACATTTAAGCATGAAAACCTGTTCTAGTAGAGCCCAAAAAGAAAACCAAGAAAAGGGCATAATAGGTCCCCTTTAATATATTCAACTTAT
Organism: Abramis brama; assembly: GCF_963993115.1. Classification (NCBI taxonomy): domain Eukaryota; kingdom Metazoa; phylum Chordata; class Actinopteri; order Cypriniformes; family Leuciscidae; genus Abramis; species Abramis brama. The sequence continues at coordinate 29,882,314 of NC_139964.1, read as the reverse complement.
TATTTGATATTTTTCTTTTATTCTTAACAACAAAATCCATAGAATGTGACAGCATATCTTGTTCCCCATATGTAATTTTGCAAACTCAAAGTCGTGTGTGCATCTTATTTTCAGACGGATTGACGGAGAGGGTCAAATCCAAACATTGAAAATAATTTGACTACAGACCAAGTGACAATGCATTTTCAGTCAAATGCACATTCGTTGGCCATGGTAGCTGACTCTGCCACTGCATGATAGCAAAGTCAGGCCTGGAGTCAAATTCTGCTCCATGAGACAATACAGATGATGAAATCAATTGAAAGACCACAACCGTGTCAACCGGACATGTGGACATAATTCAAGCCCTTCTGAACGGGCCTGTAGGGTTTACCCCAAGACTGAGTGAGGGAGTAACAAAGCACTGTTGATCAAATATATTAGAACAATTAGAGATGCGGGGAATATACATTCTGCTCCAGTGAGTCATAGGAACCAACAGTCCAAGACCCCATGTTGAAGAGTTGAAAAAGTTGGACACTTTAATGAGTCTGTCTATAATTGATTACTCTTGTTATCATGTCAGCAAATGACAAGTTGGCGGTTTAGCGGCGAGTCATCCCTCAGGTGTAGCACAAGCCATTAGACAGGAGCTTAACGGCCCCTGCTAAGGGCCTGGATATAATGAATGGGCTCCTCACAGTGCGCTCATGCACTATATTCTCCCTATGAATTTAGATCGGGGCAGTGAAGCAGGTTTGTAAGCAGGGCAAATTGGCAAATAATGGCCCTGGTGACAAGCGAACTCCATCACGACTGATATTAATAATGTGCGCCAGCAGGTTAATGTACACGTTCATTACAGTGGGCAGCTCCCCCTCCTGAAATGCCAGCACAAGCCATGCCCTGAAGAAAAAGCATCAATATTGTGTCTGTGAGTTACACAAACATTAAGCTCATGATGTATGGGATGACAAAGAGAAGTCAGAATGCATAGAATGCAATGAATAACAGAGTCTTGACTAAATTAGTGTGCTAAGGTCATTTGGACAAATATAGATGACACATTAGTTGTTCATTATGTCTCTTAAAGAGCGCTGCTAATGTTGTACCAAAAAAAACGTTATTAATGTCCCCCTAACTGAGTACGGATGTGTTTGTGAAACCGCATCATAGCTGTGCTCTGCCTCTGGGCAACTGGCAATGATAAATAAGTGGACAATGAAGAAGCAAAAGAACCAAGCTTGAATTTTAACACAACAAATGCTTCTGCCAGTGAATAAATTTCCAGTCCATTTGGAAGGACAGCTATTGCTCATCTTGCCAAAAGGGCAAAATGTTTCCCAGCAGAGCGGAAGATAGAAGATGCCATAAAGATCACTGCAGGAGTTGTATTCACAAGTCCACACTTGGGTGGCCAGTGTCTCAGCGGAACACCCTGTGGGAACCAAGTGACTGTAACAGTGAATGGGAAGTGATGCATTCACAACAATGACCTACCGGTAATTACTGTTGGCAATGCATACATAATACATGACGTAATTTGGCGATGCATACTTAATACATGATGTAATTAGGCAATGTATACTTAATACATGACAAAATTAGAAGATGCATACTTAATACTTGACGTAATTAGGCAATGCATACTTTATACATGACGTTAGGCGATGCACACTTGATACATGATGCATTTAGGCAATGCAAACTTAATACATGACGTTAGACGATGCATACTTGATAACATGATGTAATTAGGTGATGCAAACTTCATACATGATGTAATTAGGCGATGCATACATAATACATGACAATTAGGTGATGCAAACATAATACATGACGTAATAAGGTGATACATACTTAATATATGACGTAATTAGGTGATGCAAACTTAATACATGACGTAATTAGATGAAGCATACTTAATACATTACTTAAGTAGCCAATGCATACTTAATACATGACATAATTAGACAATGCATACTTAATACATGACGTTAGGCGATGCATACTTGATACATGATGTAATTAGGTGATGCAAACATAATACATGACGTAATTAGGTGATGCATACTTAATACATGATGTAATTAGATGATGCATACTTAATACATGACTTAAGTAGCCAACGCATACTTAATATATTACATAATTAGACAATGCATACTCAATACATGACGTAAATAGGGTATGCATACTTAATACATAATGTAATTAGACGATACATACTTAATACATGACTTAAGTAGGCAACGCATACTTAATACATGACATAATTACACAATGCATACTTAATACATGATGTAAATAGGCAATGCAAACTTAATACATGACGTAATTAGGCGGTGCATACTTAATATATAACGTAATTAGACGATACATACTTAATACATGGCGTAATTAGGTCACGCATACTTAATACATGACATAATTAGACAATGTGCACTTAATACATGACGTGAATAGGCAATGCACACTTAATATATGACGTAATAAAGTAATGCAGTTAAATGACAAAGCATCGCTAAATGAATAAATTACATTGAAACGCAATTTGAAACCAATTATACTTCCATAATGTATTTGCATAATGAACTGAAAAGGCAGTTCACACAAAAATTTAAATTTTGTCATTTAAACTGTAATTTTCAAACCTATATAGAGTCCAAAACAACAATGGACCCCATTGATTTTCATTATATATATATATTTTATATGTTAATTTGTGTTACAAAGAAGAAACAAGTTCATATTGTAGGGCAGGAATCAGTGCAGAGCAAGATGTTAAAAAATAATCTGTACATATACTGTAATAGGACCATGGATGTGCATTAGGAAAGTAAATAGGCTCAGTTTTGAATTTGTTGTCTTTTAAATGATGCATATGAATTTAATTGTTATATACTTTAGTATGTATACATAAAGTATTTAACTTTCATATTTAATGAGGAGGCCTAATTAACAATGCATACTTGAATGAGGTAACTGAGCATTCCATAATAAATGATGTGATTCAGCAATGCATGCTCAATAAGGATGAGTCATAAGCACTGTTTTAAAAGTTTCTCCAAGTCACAGGAGAGATCAATGAACCCCTCTAATAATGGGCCTAGAGCCATTCAATCTTGAAAGTCTCTCAGATTGCACCTTTTGGATATCTCTCTTATTTAGCACGTTATTCAACGATCAGTCTTACTAGCAGAGGGATTCATGAACAACACTGTGTCAGATTAGTGAGACCCCTAAAATGTGCAGACAGTGCAGGGGGGCCTGGAACGGACAGAGAAACATTGCCCTAAGGTATACTGAGCTACTTCTACTAAAGTACATAGTTAATTTCAAGCATGGACATTCGATCCCCTTTAATCTCAATGAAGCTTTAAGCAGATTTGAATCTTTGGCACGTTTCTGTTCACCACATATTTCACATTACATGTTTGGGCATGAAACAACCGGGAGCATGTGCACTGACTGTCTAAAAGGGAGAATAAATGCTTCTTAAACACGTTTTTTTTTTTTTTTTTTTTTAACTGCCATTACATACAGTATTCAAAACAAACTGATAAGTTAAATGAATGAATGCTAGTACTTTGCATTTGTAAAGATCTTTAAGAGCAGCTTTAGACTGATGCAAGTTCACAAGTTCACCGTGCTGATTGACAACACAGTAACACAACACAAACTTTAAGCCCGTCCTAAACTGAACTGATCACAACAGCACTAAACGTGAGGCTAACCTGTTATGCTTTCAGAAGCGTATTTATGGCTCGTTTCATGAAAATTGTGACTTCTGTAGAAATAAATCGTTAACATAAACATTGACTTTAAGAATTACTTTTTTTTTTTACTAATTTAGGTTTTGTTATTAGTCAACCCTGTTACCAGCAACTTCCTCAAAAACTTAAAACATTTCTAAAATTCTTCTAGTAAAAAATGAAAATAACACTGTCATAATGGTATCATTATACTTTCAGGATGTTGACTCCTTAAGTATAAGTGTCTCATGGTTTTTATCTCATTCTTTTGTGAGGCTTGTCAGGGGATGATCTTAAAAAGCCCTGTTTCCACGATTTCTTTGCATAATACAATGACTTATTCAAAACTGGATGTTTGAAGAATCATCAGCATTAAATTCTCTTTCTAATAAACACATTGTAGTGTTTTGACCTTGACCACAAAGCTAATTATGCCTAAATGAACTTTAAAATTGTCAACTCTGTTACTTTTAAAGGCATATCTATAGCCCAGCATATATTTATTAATAGCCTATATTACATTTTGCCTGAGATGCAATTTATTAATACTTACAAGACATTGAATGTTTAAAATCTTAAAGCAGTTTACTTTAAAGTCATCTTTTAAAAACAGCCAGAATCATAAAATGACTCTTAAAACAAACTCTCTGCTCTATCAAAACTCTTAACATCACATTGATACAATCGTCTAGACGTTTAATTGCCGTCTCACCTGCCGTCGAAGTCCGCGCTCACTCCGAACCAGCAGGTCCAAATCAGCATGAACTTTATGATCCACATCTCCTCGCGTGTACGGTGCGTATATCCAAACGACGCCGCTGGTTTCTGGTGTTTAAATGGGAATGATGGTGATGTTTAGATCCGTCAGTTTTCAAAGCTACGAAGCGGGTCGAGCAGAAGGCGTTGACTGCTGTTCATGCGAGATACCGGCAGAGTCTCTGTCTGCGCTCCGCTCCTCCGGTGGAGAACCGTGGACTGGAGCGCAGAGTCGGTGCGCTCAGCGCTCGCTCTCTCTCTCTCTGTCTCTCTCTCTCTCCACACGCACACACACACACACACACACACACACTGAATGAGCACTGAGCCCAATAAGGAGAGACGGGACGCTTATTCTACATACCCCTATAAAACCCATATAATTACAAGCACATTCATTAGGCTATATGTAAACATACTGTTTATGAACAGTATGAGGTTATAGCCTATATAGGGCCATGTATATGCATATAGACAATATTCACACATACACATATATATATATATGTATATGTAAATATATATATACACACACATATAAATATACATATTGTATATATACAGTATATATATTGTATATGATAGGAAATCACTGGGAAAGGTTTTTGCAGACAGGAGGGCACCTGCTTTTGTCATGTAAAACTGCTGGAAGGAAGATTTATGGTTCCAAGTCATCACTTGAGTTTCAGGTCTCAAGGAGTCGTGTGCAGGGTTACGTCTCATTTTTAGTTTCCCCACAGCGTTGGGCAGAGGGCATGTGAAATAAGGGTCTTTATGTTTCGTCTCTATTTCCATTGGGTTAACACTTAGAAATGCAAGTATGCCAGATGGCATCTATATCTGGTCTCATCTCAAATCAGTCATATTCAGTGCCATAATCATACTCTACTCTTTAACTAAAGTGCTATATCCCAGAGAAAAATGAAGGAAACAGCTCATGTTGCAGTGGAGTAGTGAGATATTGGAAAAGTCACACTCAAAAGTGTTACTGTGCACGGCTTGTTAAGTAATTGGGATACTTTTATACTGCAAGCCAAAGAGCCCCATTCCAATACTATTTTGTGAAACATGCATGCATGCATACATTATTATATATATTGTAAATCCTCTGAGATTTTGGTCCATATTGACATGATATCATCACGCAGTTGCTGCAGATTTGTCGGCTGCACATCTATGATGTGAATCTCCCGGCCACTTTATTAGGTACACCTGTTCAACTGCTCATTAATGCAAATATCTAATCAGCCAATCACATGGCAGAAACTCAATGCATTTAGGCATGTAAACATGGTCAAGACGATCTGCTGAAGTTCAAACTGAGCATCAGAACGGGGAAGAAAGGTGATTTAAGTGATTGAAACTCATCTGGATTTTTTTGTGCCGGACAAGCAGGTCTGAGTATTTTAGAAACAGAGAAAATATCCAGTGAGCTGCAGTTCAGTGGCTGAAAACGCCTTGCTGATGCCTGAGGTCAGAGGAGAATGACCAGACTGGATTGAGCTGAGGGCAACAGTAACTCAAACACACTCGTTACAACCGAGTTCTGCAGAAGAGCGTCTCTGAACATGTTGAACCTTGAAGCAGAAGAGCTTCAGCAACAGAAAACACACACACCGGTGACTCTCCTGTGAGATGAGAACAGGAAACTGAGGCTACAATTCACACGGGCTCATGTGTGATCAGACATTAGAAGATTGGAAAAACGTTGCCTGGTCTGATGAGTCTTGATTTCTGACATTCAGATGGTCGGGTCAGAATTTGGTGTAAACAACATGAAAGCATGGATCCATCCTGTCTTGTATCATCGGTTCAGGCTAATAATGGTGTGGAGGAGATTTTCTAGGCACACTTTGGGCCTCTTAGTATCAATTGAACATTGTTTAAACACCACAGCCTACCTAAGTATTGTTGCTGACCATGTCCATCCCTTTATGATCGCAGTGTATCATCTTCTGATGGCTACTTTCAGCAGGATAATGTGCCATCACAAAACTCAAAACATCTCAAACATAATGAGTTCACTAAACTCAAACAGCCTCCACACAGTCACCGGATCTCAATATGGAGGAACGGGAGATTAACATCATAGATGTGCAGCCGACAAATCTGCAGCAACTGCGTGATGATATCATGTCAATATGGACCAAAATCTCAGAGGATTTACAATATATATAATAGTAAATATAAAGGCGCACCTTATATTACTGAGCTCTAAAACCTTATCACAGCACTGGCCATTTTTACCATCTTCGCTGTAAATCAAGAACATGATTAGGACATTTTAGGACATATAAATTCAACTGATGTAAAATTTATATGAATTTTTACCTGAATGTCCACACTGCCAAGATTTTGATACTGTTATGCATCATATTTATTTCCACATATGAAAGAGTTCCAGATCTAGATTTATGTGATTTTTTTCTTCTTTTTTCTCTCATGAGGTTGGGGAGAAATTTGGCCTACATTCAGCTGTGGTGTAAATGTACAGTATAATTACAATATGTTACAGCTTTCTTTTAAGTTAATTTGTTCAAATTTGGCAACTTTATAAGTGTTATAACTTTTATAGTGTCAAAGAGAAAAGTGCTTCATGTGTATTTTCAGTCCAGTTGAGCATGAACTACACAGTGACATTTCAAAGATATGTTAAGGTCACTCTAAATTCATGGAGATACGTCCACAGCCTCTATGAATGGTGACACTGGAGAAAAACTCATTTTCAACCTCTTCAGAACTGGAGAGCCTGTCGCGTTTTCTGATTAGGTTTTGTCACAGATGAATTTAAGGCGGATTGCGGCTTGATTTGCTCATGAATTTTGTGGCCTGCAATAGGTGAAATTGCACATTGCGCTTCTGATATTTCCAAAAGAACTGACTTTCCTGTATGCGAGGTGAGGAGGAAACAGGAGATACTGTGAAGGAAGCAATAGCACAGTCTGTATTTGTCATCTGAGAAGCGCTTTCAGCACCCTTGATGCATCTTTTCTAACTCTTGGGTGTTTGGCTACATAAGCAGACTTTGATTAGCATTTTAGGAAAGCATGTGAAAAGTGACTTTTTGTAAAACAAAAGCACAAAATTCTTGCTAGGGTGTTTGCAAGGGCATCACCATAAGATTGCTAAGGTGTTGAGTGGGTTTTCAGCACATTGCTATACGCTTGCCATGAGGTTTCGAGTGGTTGCTGACTGGCCCACCCCCAAGTTTCTATGATATTCTGATGGGCCCCTATTTCAACTCCACCCCTTGTATTGTCCGCAATGAGTGGCCTTTTATTGTGGCCAGCATAAGGCACACCTGTGCAATAATCATGCTGTCCAATCAGCATCTTGATATGCATCACCTGTGAGGTGGATGGATTATCTCGGCAAAGGAGAAGTGCTCACTAACACAGATTTAGACAGATTTGTGAATGATATATATATATATTTATTGGATTTGACATGGATTTGACAATGTGGACATATTTGGGTCTTGGCGGAATAGATCTGCTACGCTGCTGCTGCTGTTGGTTATGGCTGTTTCTGATGCAGAGCAAGTTCAGGACTTTCTACTGTCAATAAATACACGACACACTGCTGTGAGAAAGACATGCTGCTGCTGCTGTACAATAGCATACATGAATTACCCATAGCAGATCTATACAGGTGGAGCTGGGGAAGGTGGAGGTTTTCTGAAAGCGCACTGAAAACTGCTACAGCAAACACTGACCAAGTATTTGAAGGTTGAGCAGCAAGCTCATTGGCTAATGATAGAGCAGCAACCAACCAACCAATCAGCTGTTCCCTATAGAGAATGATGTGAATGCAAGCAGATTGAATTATGGGCCCATCAACCTGCGTCATAGCGTTTCATGACAGAACATTGTATTTGTATACCTGTAGCAATAAACTTAAAATATATTTTTACAGTTTTTAATTTCTCAATTTTTGTATATGATTTTCAGTCAAAAGGCTTCATGGGATTGTATTTTTTCCCCTCATCAAAGCTGTTAAGTATACAGTCTTGTATCTTTGCCTTTTTGTCCAATTTTCAAATACTTTTTTTCTTCAAATCAGATTTTGTGATTCACCTCGTAACTGCCTGGTAGGCTACGAAGACTCGTTATGGGAAAAATGACTAGAGTGATACTGTTACTACACTGAATATTTATTTTAATAACTACCATAAAATATATAATGGATATTGGGAGTTAACCACTGAGAATCTAATTTGCATACCGAGGAGGACCATTTTTACATCCTAATGTTAAGTGATCCACACAAAAAATACCCTAAAACCCAAATTAACTGGATTTAGTCAGATCCAATTTGCATAATAACCTATTGATGTATTTTTTCAAACAGTGAGTAGTTCAATTTATTATCTTATGTTCTTTCATAAAGGCCTACACAAAAAAAAAAAAAGATGTAAAAAAAAAAAACAGTTTGTCACTGGGACGGTACCCTCAAATGTGCAACTTTTAGGAGTTAAAAAATAAAAAATTTCTTTTAAGGGTCCCAATCGCCATCTTTTTTTTCTGTGTATAGCAAAAGATTGTGTCGATAAAAAGATTTACATTTTCAACATGTTTTCAGTAAAAAAATCTTTCAATATTTTTGTCAACATTACAGTAATGCAGTTCTATCTAGACTCATTTTATTTTCAACCTATCCTATTATCCCTATGTACATTTAGTCAGGGACCAGAGCTAATCCTTGGGGAAAGAAGAAGCGTTTCCCATTGAAATGATTCCAGGTCTTTGGAAGGTGCCCCCGTCTTCAGTCTTTCACACTCAGAAAGATTGGCTCCGCTTGCAGAATTCAGATGAGTTTCACTAGCTCGGCTCCTCAAAGCTTAAGGTTGTGCACTTCCTCTTGGCGGAGGAACATATCTCATCTCCACATCACAAATGTGACAGTCCACGGCTCTTCTGTAGCGAGCAAACCAGAGGCGTGTTTGATGACAGTATGGGTGCAAACACAGCAAAGTAAAACGGGGAAATAGTTCATATATCAGCATACGCTGTAGACTTTGACATTTGTGTGAGCCGTGGCCTAATCAAATATTCATAACCGTGGTCAGATTAATCCATGCACGCACCATTTCATAAATATTAACCCCTCCAATTCTCCTGATCCGTGTCACAAGGGAATCGTGATAAATTCCTCCTCGTGTTTACTTTCAATACTTTTAATCAAACACTTTGAGACAAAAGCTCAAGAGCGATGTCTCGACGTTCTTGCGAGGGAGAAGTGCAAATTACAATGAATAATTTTACATTGGTAATAACTTGGGAAGACCGGACTCTTTTGTTTTGTGCGTAATATGCGATAATGGTGGAGGAGGGGGTGCAAGGTGGTTTTACACAATTCAGTGTGACTGATTTGCAAACAACTTTTGAAGTCAAGTTAAATTTATTGAGGGGCGTGCTGGTTTTGGTCTCTATTTACACACAAACCTCAGATTGATCTGAAAGACATTACTGAAATAAAAACCTCGAATAGTTGAAGCCAAGTTTAAAAGCTAAGCTTAAAATCGGCAATTAAAAATCAAACATACTAATTGCACAATTAGCTCAAACCATGATTCAAGTGTGTGTGCAAATAATTAGCATTCCATGCTTTTAGATCAAAGGAAAACAATTAAAGGAATAGTTCATCCAAAAATGAAAATCTTAATGTCATTCAAAACCAGTATTATTTTCTTCTGTGTTACATAAAACGAGATGTCAGACAAAATGTCAAAGCTTCTGTTCTGCATAAAAGAAATGGGGATGGCATACCAAAAAAGCATAAAAATGCACCATAAAAACATCTTAATTTAGATTCTGTACCTCATACAAAGCTATTGCATGTCTCCAGAAGACTTGAATGTACAGTTGCACACTAATCCAATGGACTTTACAATAATTTTATGGTGCTTTTCTGTCAGTATTCACACAATTTACTTTCATGTTATGTAAAAGATTGACTCAGACATGCCTAAAATTGCCTTTTTTGTTTTATAGAAGAATGAAAAACATAATACGAGGTTGTAATGACTTGAAGGTGATTAAATTATTATTGAGGGAACTATCCCTCTAAATGAATCGTTTGCACTTATAAATTACCCAAAATAAATGAAACAATATTTTTGTAGTCCTGAATGTTGTCTTGATGTGGGTATTTCTCAGTGAGTCAGTGTTATGTTGTAGGAAAGCCCACAAGCATATTGTTCTTAGGCGAGCAGCCCTCAGGGACCATGGTCATCACGCTCACAGAATACCCATGAGTCTCGGCGGCCCAACTGCGGTCCAAGTCCACTAGTCCCATACAGCGCTTCCCTGGTGATCGAGGGAGAAAACATTTGGAAATGAAACCAATAATGAAACGAGTTACGTTTATTAAGAGCAGGCCAGAAATCTATGCCGAAAACATTCCTCAGATATTACATTGTTGTTAATTAACTTTTTTCCAGGCATTGACAGAATACAGCTAGAATAAAATCTTTTTTTTTCCTTTGTAATAAAAGCTGAGGCTCTGTTCTTTCTTTTGGTGTATTGTTTGTTCATATATTCATACAATAAAATATCCTGGGGGCCATGAAAGTTCTGCAAAATGATCAAAAATGCTGCCTCAATTCATTTAAGTTTAGAAACTATTAATTTTGAGTACTGTGAACTCATTTCATTTGAGTTCACTAAAAGAATATTTACTAAAATACAATTAAACTCCCCTCGATTAACTTAACTATATTGATAAAAACATTCTGCTTAATATAATCAGTTATTGAGTTCACATCACTTGTTCTATTAAGTGCAATGAACTAGTAATATTTAAATTAAATGAACTAATTTAGTTTAATATATTTGACTGTTATAGGTTTTACAGTGTGTTTAAAAGTTTGGGGATGGTAAGATTTTTAAAAATGTTATATAAAAATTTCAAATGTTCAGCAAGGCTGCATTTATTTGATCAAAAATACAACAAAAAATGTGTAATATTGTGAAGTATTATTAAAGTTGAAAATAACTTTTTCGATTTAAATATATTTTAAAATATAATTTACTTTTGATGTTCAAGAAACATTTCTTAATGTTGAAATCAGTCATGCTGCTTCATATTTTTGTGGAAACCATGACACATTTTTAAAAAAATATTATTAAAGTCATTTGAAATTCCATTTCTTTAAAGAAGCTCTCTGTAATCTGACGGATAAAACAGTGAGACTTTAAACAAACTTTTTCATCTTATCAAACTGTAATTAACAGCTCATCTGAACTCAAAGATATCTGCCTTTGAAAGTCTTTGTGAAGTGTGGGGTTTGACTGGCACGGCACGGGCAACAGCGCTGGTTAGCATGTGTTTTGTAAAGAGGCTGAGAGGCTGTCATCTCGCCAGCTATAAAAGATGGGCAGTGGAAGGAAAGATGACAGCAGCGTCAGATTTATGTGAGAGTGGGATGAGACTGCGGGGCTGCAAGTGTGTAGCGAGAAGTTTGACAGAGCGGGGAGATCTTGTCTGTGTCCGAAATCGCCCTCTATCCACTCATTCACTATTCCCTACATTAGTCCAGTAATATAGTTCACCCGAAGGAGTGAATGAAAACGAGTGAGTGAATTCAGACACTGAGAGCGCCGGAAGGGCTGCCGCTTTTGCATCGTTCGTGCTTGTCTTTAATAATCATCAGCTTAGCAAACTTAGGCAGCTCCAGTAGTATGAATGTAACGATTCATCTTGAAATTTGTCATGGAAACTATGCAGAAACCTTAAGGCGAGACACTACAGGTGAATAAGGTAAAAATTTTAACTAGCAGATATCACCATGAAACTTTCCCAGTTGATTACCTACATTAAGATGAGAAAAAAATGTATTACAAGTTTTCTGTAATTTAATGTTTAAATATGCAAATTAGGCATTATCTAATTAAATATGCGCTAAATTGCATATATTTAAAAAAAAGTTAAAGTCAGGTTCAAAATACATTTTTCATTGTGTTCACATATTAGATGGGAAAAAAAAAACTACAGAGGGATTTATGGATATCTACTTCTGTTATCCTGTAAATCAGAATATACTGTCAATAGCCTTAAAAAATTGATTTTCGCCATGTTTTTTGGAATAAAATGTTATATAAATCAAGCTAGGAATAAAATATTTACAAATCCCTCGGTAAATGTCTTCATAATATACTTAGGTACAAGACTGGAAAGTTTGGTGTATATAGGTGCTACTGAAGTGGAGATTTCTGAGTATTTTGAAGTCATTTTGAAAAAACGGGCTTTAAAGATTAAGATATCAGCCAATGAGATTGCGCATTTAGAGTTAAATCCCCCCTTTTACTTTCACGATTGGTTGCTGATAAAAAGTAAATGACCATATTTGGATCCGACAGCATTGTACAGGAGAGAGAGAGCTTTCTAAAGGTGTATGTGATGTATGTGATGACAGTGTGCAGACAGCGATCGCAGAGCAGCGGGAGGACAAAGTGTAGTAAAATAAAGACCTAAATGTGTATTTCGAACGTTTTTTCACCACAAGTCTTAAAGAAGACATGTTATTGAAGACAAATATCCCAAAATCTCAAAATTGACCAGTGGAAAAAAAAAAACGATGTTTTTGCCTGCTGTGTCTCGCCTTAATTAATCAATTGAATAATCAATTAAAAAGGAATTTATAGTTGCATGATATTACAGTGTACCCACATTGGACATCAGCGGTTTGGAAAATGGCGCCATCTTCTGGTCAGAATTTGTAATTCATTCAGCGCGCAACTCTCACAGTGCATTATGGGTATTCTCTAGCTGTTGAGTGTACACCGGTCAAATAGTGCCTGTACAATAATAATATAGTGCCTATAATAATAATTCAAATATACAAGGGGCGATCTCAGACACATTTTTTGTTTTCCCACATTACAATGTTAAAGATTCTCCATTTATACTAGACTCAAACCCTTCTTAAAATTGGTAACCCAACAATTGCTTACGGTCCATAGAACCCAATAGAAGTGGAAATCAATTAACCATGCTGCAATTAATTAATGTTAATTAGTTACTAAGCAGTTGCCAAGGAGTTCTACATGGCTGCAAGGGCTGCAATAGTCACGCACAGCCAGAATTTTGCCATAAAGTCTGCTCAACACTGCAGCTTATTCTGAGCTAAAAATTGTAGCCATATGGACGAACTCTATTAGGAATTTCCAGACCTAAAGCAAAACTGTCACAATAACTCCAGCCACCTGTTAAAAAACCAAACATCTTACCGATTAATCGCCGATCCAGAGGTAAACTGACGGCTGTCTGGTCTGCAAACCTGCACAGGATCATATGCTCCTGTGGAAACCATATAACATATGTTAATGTACCAAAAAACACATGCTGACACATCAATAAACACACTTGCACATAAACACACAAAAGCATCTGAAAAACAGCTCAGCTGCAGAGAAATATCAATGCTTGAGATCGTTAGGGTTGTGGTGAGGGAATAGACCATTTATCAACCGATGCAACCAGCCATTAGAGGAGAAACAGAGGAAAGCAGCACCCAGTTCATTTTATGTAAATCAATCCACTCTAATTGCAGTTTCTTTCTTCTTCTTTTTTTTTTTTTTTTTGCAGGGACTGTTGCAAGGAAGTGAACAAAAAGACTTCCTCTGCTGTTCCTGTCCAACGATGGCTTCAAGCAACCATTATTCTGCATTAACTGAGTGAAACAAGTGCTGATGGAAAGGAACGTAACAGCCCTGGCAGATTGATTCCTCATATCAAGTTGAATCCTCTAGGCTAATAGCGGTTATAGATGCTATAACACAGTAGAGAGTTAATTTAACACAGTAAAGCATTTCTTCAGCATTTGTTAGTAATAAGAACTTTTGCATCGATCATGCTTGCTTGGAAAGAAGCAAAGGGAATCCATCTATTTTACATTTTGAACTCAAATCAAATCCAAACAATTAAAATAAAATCAATTTTTCTGTAGGGAATTTCAACGCATTCATTTTAAATCACAATGCATTGAATAATCCGGTCAAATTAAATCACTTGCAAATTAAAAAAAGGGGGGAATTATATGCATCTAAACTGTGTGTAGATCAAACTTTGAGTGATATTTACCTGTGCCAAAGTTGCTATATAGGGTGTTAAAGGTTCACCTCAAGCGTGATTTTAACAGTAAAAGACTGTAAAAATGCATTCATTAAACTGTTAATGGTTAACAGAAAGTTTCCGTTCTATATACGGTGAATAACTGTATTAGATCTAACCGTAAACCTAAATTTTACAGTAAAATACCGGTAAATGGAAGTGAAAAAGAACAAGTCATTGTTTAATTTACAGTGAAAAACTGTAAATTGAGATTCCCAGCATTCCCTGTGTGACACTTCACTTTTGATTTTGTTGAAATAACTGTTTCTTCTTAGTTTGTCTTATCAGTTATGTACATTAGTGTGTTATGTTACATCAAATGTTGTTAAATTAATGTTTATTGCATTACTTTAGTGTCATGTGTGTTACCATGATGGTGTTTTGTGCTTGTGTGAATGACACTGTGCTCTTTTTATATATTATATATTTATCTTCTCAGCTTGTGGAAAAGCTGCTTGTGATGAGCTTTGATTCATCATGTGACTTTCTCATCACCACCTGTTTTTCGTAGTTTTCAGGGTATAAAACAGATATTAGTACTTGGTAAATTAACATCATATAAGTTAATGAAATACGTTTTTTTTATACTGTAAATTTTAAGTTAAATCTCTAAAGCCTAAAATGTTGCTACCGTATATATTACGTTAAATGTCTGGCAACCACAACTGCAGTATTTTCTTACCGTAAATTTAATGGATTTTCTTACGGTGTACAAACAGCTTAATTCATAATTCAGTTTGTTCAAATCCAAATACTAATAGCAACAGTGATGCTCGTCTTAGCAAACATTAGAGATTCAATTTCTAATTGTTCAAGATCTATTCCCAAGGTACTGGCTGTCTCTTGTGGCCCTCTGTAGGTGATATCTCAGCAGTGGCCTTGAACACAGCGTGAAAGAGGCAGATGCAGGAGTCGAGCGAACACTGATGACAGTGAGATACAGTACGGCTGATTAACCTCATCCATTTCTCACACTTCCGCCTCCACTCCAGCATAGTGCCTGGAGCAGGAAAACACCAGGAAAAATACAACGTGCAGCTACATTTATGCATTTGGCCGACGCTTTTATCCAAAGCGACTTACATTGCATTTCAAGGTACACATTTACATTCTTGCTTTCCCTGGGAATCGAGCCCATGACCTTGGCGTTGCAAGCGCCAACTCTCTACTGTTTGACCTACAGGAAAGGGGCTACAAGGGGCACTCTATTCCCAGGAATTTCCAAACACACACACTTTTCCCACAATTTCATCTGAGAATCAAGAGAAGAGAAGGAAAAACATCGGCTTATGGACAGATGTTTTATGCAACTCAGAATCTGTTGCGTGTACAGTAACATTTTTACAGAGCTGGTGCTGAGAGCAAAAAGCTGATGAAAATCCATAGTGAAGATGAGTCGTGACGAGGAATGAAAGTGTGGCTGAAACTAATTCTTTTCATGGTGATAACTGATTGTCAGTATTACAAATCTATACTGCTAACCCAGTTTACACACAAAAATACCTCTCATACTACAGCCGGGTGCACACTGTATGATTTATAATAGTCCTTTATGATTGCTGCTTGTCAGACTGCATGAACATGATCCCCGCTGTAAGCCATGTCACACTGTGGGATCTCAGTCGTCATTAATGTCAGATTGTACGGCAGTCAAGACGCATTAAAAACAGACGCACACAAGTAAACTGACCTGGAGTTTGACATCAATCCGTGACACGTTCAGTGACGTGAGCTGCATTTACACGCAGGATTGAAATGGTGTCTAGCAAACAAATACCATCTCTAGCATTAATTTTGATCATGACTTCTCTTGAAAAGGAAACTGAAAAAATATGAAGACGGTGTGTGTGGAGCAAGCGGTGGTTTGTTGCTGTCTCACTAGTTGCATTATCAGGTTCGGCGCTCTTTGGTTTTTGATTTAACGGTCAAAGTCAGGCTACAGGACTGAGCGTTAAAACTTCTGACATTGCCAGAATTTCGTCAGAGGTAAAATTCGATTGCAATGGTCATAGGCAAGTACACTGATTCATGAGTCAAATTCCTTAAAAGGACCTGCTCAAAAGAGCCATTCATCCATGACAATGCTTGCACTGTTTGACGTTGATTATTTCGTTTTTTTCACTCAAATCTATTTCAGACTCAAGGTTCACTAATCATAATTTCTATAACAAAAATTACACAAAAAATTATAATTTTGTTGTGGTGCTGTAGATTCAACAACAGTGCGAGAAACATTTCACATTTTATTCTAGTAATTTTACTAATGTTCAAGAACTATTAAAATAATAGCATCATGAAAATCAATTGTTCAATACATTTGTATCACTTTTGGTTCTGAATAAAAAAACTAAAAAAAAAAAAAAAACTTGATTCCTAACCCTACTTCACATTAAGTAAAAAAAAAAATCACATATCAATTAAAATCAGGCATGAAAACAGTTGGAGGGGGAAAAAACCGGTTACACTTTATTTTAAGGTGTCGTTGTTACAGTGTAATTATACATTTAAGTACTGAGTAATATTAAGCATCTACATGTACTTACTATGGGGTTAGGGTAGGATTAGGATTTGGTTGAGGGTTAGTTGCATGTAATTATGCATAATTTACTGTTATTACTATGGTAAGTACATGTAACATATGTAACAAGGACACTGTAAAATAGAGTGTTACCAAAAAACTTTACAAGTATTAATGTTGGCAACAAACTGGAAAAAAATATAGAAGAAAAAGTAGGAAAAATATCAAATATAAATGAAAGCTAACTAGAACAAAGTAAAAAGATGTAAACTAATATTAAATAACATTAAACAAATAGAGTACTATATATAGAGAGAGAGGGGTCTCTATATATGTATAAAGTACACACACTCTCTCTCTCTGTATATATAGTATATACAGAGTATGTATATGTATACATATACATATATACCGTGCATCCAAACTCATGACCTGAACAGGACTAAAGCAAACACTGTGCTTCACATACATGAGGCGTATGGACTCCTGTGGAGGTTGTGCAATAAGAATCAGGCAGTGTGGCGTCCCACACGTGTAGGTGATAATGAAGAGAGCGCTGAAACACTTACCTTATAGCTCAAAGTCTCCGCAAACCTCGTGCTGTGGAGAGAGACGGAGGGGGGCAGACTTAATGAACTCACACACACACACTGAGGAGCGAATGAAAAATTAAATGACACATTAAAAGAAAACAAGTTTAAGGAGAGGACAGTCCATCCGGATCATAAGCCGTGCGTACTGTAAATACAACGGGATGTCTCACGTAACACTTGCATGATAGAGAAGAGCTCTGCAAGTCTTTGAGATTATGTGTGTGGTAGGTAATGTTTGGCACATTAACTGTCTATCATCAGGTCGCTCTTCCTGTTCTACTGTTGAATGCAACAAATGACAAATCCCTCGATGGGCCGCTGTCATAGCAACACCATGAACACAACCACGGAAAAATAATTTCCTGCTCTCGCCACCCTGATGCTCGTGGCCTGCGGCAAAATTCCTGCCGGAGATTAAATGACAGTTTACGCCAGATTTGGAGAGTGATTGCTTGAGATTGGGGGAAAAACTGATGACTGATCGTCACTGTTAAGAAGTTTGAAAACACACTCTCTAATTTTTGCATTTTCTTGCCAACATTTAACGTGGTACTGACGAGGCTCAGCTGTGATTGTTGATACAGGACAGAATATTCGGAGAATGTTCATGTGAAGAGAAAGACAGAAATAGATGCAATAATGAATGTTTATTATGCTTGTCTATTACGCTTGTCTATTATGGTTGGCTATTTTCGAACGTCCTCATGTTCTTGTCAGTATCTTTTGAGTGTATGCAGAGCTTAGCTTTTAATATACTGTGGATTATAATATCTACACTGTCGTTGTGTACTGTGGAATTAGGGGAACAAATGAGAAGAGAGAAAGATAGCAAGTGAGAAAAGTCAGAGAGGAAGGAGAAGCAGTTTTGACCTCTTGGGGAAGTTGAACTTGAGTGTGTTTTGAATGAACCCGTAGCAGCATGGACTAATGACGAATCCCGCCCGCGCCTGGAGACAGCGATCCAACACCATGTCTGTTGCCACTCCGCACGCATGCAGGGCCACCTGAAACACACACAACACACCAGTCATGCAGGTTACAGACATGGGTTCTTCAACAAAAGTTGGTAATCAAACTACCTGAGCTCTAGAGCAAGATATGTGTGGGAAACTGTCTATTGTAATAAGTGTAGCCTACTGTACTGTAAGTCACTTTGGACAAAAAGGGTCAGTCATTTTTCACAAATACATTCAAAAGACAAATGTTTTGAAAGAAGACACTTATCCTCAAGGCCGCAAGCCGCCACATTCACTGGATCAAAAACACAATACAAACTGTCATATTTTGAAATATTATTACAATTTAAAATACCTGTTTTCTTTTCTATTTATTCCTGTGATGGCAAAGCTGAATTTTTAACTTTAATGTCACAGAAATCATTCTAATATGCTGATTTGCTTCTCAAAAAACATTAATTATTATGATCAATTCTGAAAAACAGCTACTTAATATTTTAGTGGAATCATGATACATTTCTCAAGATTATTTGATTAATATAAACATTAAAAGAATATTTATTTGAGAAAGAAATCATTAAAATATCATTATATAACATAATAAATGTCTTTACTGTCACTATTGATCAATTTAATGCATCTTTTCTGAATAAAAGTATAAAAGTATTCATTTAAAAAAGAAATCTATTGAACAGTAGTGCATTTTTAATATTATTCTGGTTACAAAATCAACTAGAAATTAATTCACTTAAAAAAGCTATTTATACAGACAATGACTTGAAAAAATGGCTCATTATATATATATATATATATATATATATATATATATATATAATATATATATATATATATATATATATATATCTTCATCTGTCTTCATTTTCATTCAAATTAATTTTTAGATTTTTCTGAAAAGGTTACTCGGAGGTATATTATATATATTGTATATTATATCGGAATGGCTAATTAAAAGGATGAAATCCTTAAAGGGCACCTATTATGCAAAATTCACTTTTACATGGTGTTTGAACATAAATGTGTGTTGGCAGTGTGTGAGCAAAACCACCCTAGAATGATAAAAATCCACCCAGTGTTTTTTTTACAATCTCAATAAATCATAAGCACTGTCTCAGAATGAGCTGTTCTCAGATTCGGCGCAATGTGACGTAGAATTGAGCAGGCCCCGCCCACGACGGTTGATTGACACTGCAGTTTGAGCCTAGACCCGCCCTGAGTGAGCTGGACACAGAGTCCGCCATTGTTCGACGCTTGAGCAGCTGTAGACAAGAATGTCTCCTAAGCGATTGAGGCGTGTTGTTGATGGATGTAAGAATGCACATATCAGTCTTCATTTACTCCCGTTGTTACTCAAGGATGGATCTGTATACTGTTTGTGATCAAGCTTACACTCTCCGGAGCAACAGGCCTAACGTGACTGGACACGGAAGAAATGAAAGTGCGAGCGCGCTCTTTATGACAGCTCATCAAGTCATTTTACGGATATAAGGTTTACCAGTTTATTTAGCACCCACTGAAAAGGTGTGTATATTTGTTTACTGTTAATTGTAACTAGTGTTTTGTGTACTTCGCTGTGTATGTTGTTGATAATGAAAGGGAGAGAGAGAGAGAGAGAGTTTATGGATAAGACTTTAATGCGCACTTATGTTTATTCAGCTCTTACAGAGATTCTCTGGAGTAAAACTAACGCTCATCTTTTGTGTGATGTACAATAAACTTCACTGAACTCGTCAGTATATTTTGGTCATCATTCGGACGGGTTTTGCTACAGCAGGCTTGTATTAGTGGATAAAAGCAGATGACAAATAAGTTATAACCATAATTAAACTAAACTATACCTGTTCTATGTCCATACAGCATATATTCTCTGGCTCTGTGGGCATTATTGTCCGACTCCGAGTCGAAATGAACACCGCAACTGAGAGTTTCTGTTCTGATATTATCAGATGAGATTGTCCTGACTGAAGCATGAGCTCGTGAGGCTCCGCCCCCTGGGTCGTCCAGCAGCAGCAGTTCATTTGCATTTAAAGGGCACACACTAAAACAGCGCGTTTTTCTGAGCCCCAAAAAATTACAATTTAAACATGCTGTAAAAAATGATCTGTTGGGTATTTTGAGCTAAAACTTCACATACATACTCTGGGGACATCAGAGACTTATTTTACATCTTGTGAAAAGAGTCATAATAGGTGCCCTTTAAGAGGGGAAAACAAGGTATATGGAAGACATTTGCTTACTTGATAGTTACACAACAAAGTCAGTAAATTCAAAACAAATTTGGAGAATGATATAGCAGTTTTTTTCCAAAACAAATTAAGCCAACATGAAAGATTAAAAAATTACTGGTAGCACTTTATTTTACAGTCCTGGTCCCCATGTACATACTATGTACTTATTATAGTAATAAAAATAACTGGGTAATAACTAGGTATTAACCTTGAACCTACCCCTAAACCTAACCTCAACCCATGTTGTTACCTTATACTAACCAGAGCTTTTTAGGCAAGTACACTGTAAGTACATGTAAGTGCACATAATGTAAAATAAAGTGCAACCAAATTACTAGAACGAACTTGGCATTTGAACCAGTAGGTTGTTTTATCTAAAGCATAATGCATAAAAGCATAACACGATTTTGGTTACATCATTGCAAATGTGCTCAGAGTGGCGTTAATCTACGCATGACAACTAAAAAACGGTTTAAACTCATGCTTGTCCTTGGCCACATTTCTTCCCACCTTTCTGTATCTAGCGTGTTCTCATTGATCTGTTAGTGACTCGGGCACAGAGAGAGAGAGCGAGAGAGAGAGCATGCCAGTCATACCCTGCCGGTGTGACACTGCATGACAGCAGATGTCTCTCTGCCTATTAGCAGGAAAATTGGATCAAACAGCTTGATGGAGGGTAAAGAAAAGCTTTAGATGTCCATACAGAGGCTTGTGAAAGATCAAGCGTTCGATTTTGCTCACGCCTTTACCAGAACAGTGCCTGTATCCATCACCATTAGGGTGAGAAACTGGAACAAATAATGCAAACTCTGGTCTCAGTGAGTGTGAGCGCACAGTTGACCAAACCCATGGATTAACACCCTTCAAATCCCCCATAAGAAGTTTTCTGGGAAATGTGACCAAATCTCAAGAGGATTCGCTTTACACGCTGCTTGGAGTTGCCATAGGAAAGGAATTACGTCCGTGAACTTTGTGTGGGAAAACACACAGCCTTAAAGCCAAGACAAAATAAATTAGGGAAAAAGCAATATTGGCAAAGCGTCCAGTGTGGATTGTAATTAAGTTCTCGAGACGCTAATTAGAACGAAATGATTCATAATGTCTTTTTAACAGGATCTGGAATAAAGCCATTCTCAAAAACCCTGGGCAGGTGTTTGAGTATTCAAGGGCCACCCTAATGTACTAATCACAATCCATTAACGCAGGGTTTCAGTTCTTTGAAGTAGACCACCATCTCATAATGGAGCCATGCATTCACATCTGAAGCGAAAAACAGAATGCCTCATCACCACAAGAAGCAAAATCAACCGTGAAAACCTTTAGCTTTGAGGACGTCATGCAGCAGGTGAATTTAAAAAAATGACAATACTACAGAAAGTGTTTCTTAAGGACGCTGGGAGAACTTTCAGAAGATGTTTTGTGAAAGTACAACTTTGAATGACCATTCACTGATGAAATTCTGTATGTAGTACAGTTGAAGTAATACTGACAATAACGGGCGATAGACTTTAAAGAGTAAATCAATGCACAACTACAGTAGAACTTCAGGAATAAACTGGGGGAGGAAAGCTCTTTTTTTTCACAACACCAATTAAATGAAAAATACAGCAAATCACAGGCGAGTCTATTCACACCAAAGGCAAAAGAACAAAAAAAACATTCTGGTAGTTCAGATGCTTTAATGCAAGAAAAAGCACAAATGAAAAAAATAATATAATATAACTCACGTTAACACTAAATACAAGATATCTGCTTAAAAAAAAAAGATGTAGCTATAGTCATAGCATGGTAAAGGAATATGAGCTATAATGACAATAATAGTGTACTTATGGTTATAGTAGAGCTTTCACAATAAACTGTCACTAGGTTTAAAGTGTAAATATAAAACACTCCTGTTTGTTTTATCATTACAATTGTATCATGTCTTTTTGCTTCATTGCACATGATCAAAAGGCTCATATCTTATTTCTCAGGGGTTTTTTGTTGAACAAAATAAACACGCACACACACACAAAATGAACTGTTCTCATAGCAAAACAAGGCAAAACAAAAAAAACAAACAAAATCAAAGCAAAGAAAACAAACAAAAAACAACAAAAATAAACAAAAAGCAAAATCCAATCCATGTCAAAACAAAATCAAAAGCGAGAAAATAAAATCAGGAACAAAAAATAAGATCCAAACCAAAAAAAAAGACAAAAATCAAAGCAAAGAAAACAAACAAAATAAAAACAACAAAATAAACAAAAAGCAACACAAATAAGCAAGAAACAAAAAACAACAAAAAACAGAAACCCACAAAAAAAAAAAACAGTTAAACAGAAATCAGTCCATGTCAAAACAAAATCAAAAGCGAGAAAACAAAATCAGGAACAAAAAATAAGATCCAAAAAAAAAAAAAAAAGACAAAAATCAAAGCAAAGAAAACAAACAAAAAACAACAAAAATAAACAAAAAGCAAAACAAATAAGCAAGAAACTAAAAAAAAAAAAACCCCAGAAACCCACAAAAAAAACCCCAGTGAAACAGAAATCAATCCATGTCAAAACAAAATCAAAAGCGAGAAAACTAAATCAGGAACAAAAAATAAGATCCAAACAAAAAACACATTTTTTATTTTTTTTATTTTTAAATGAAATGAAACAAAATATTGTTTGTTAGTATTTGTGGGTGAATGTTCGGTAATATTATTTGCATTATTTGGCAGCATGTAATTATGCCAGAATCTATTCTTTAAAATGCAAAGAGGTTGGAAAAGCACATCGCAGTCATTCCAAGTCTTCCATCGGAATGTCGGATGCTCCGCCTCAAGTACAAATTTACAGTCATAATGAGACAAAGCTGGTGGGCCGTCTCCCAAAAGATCAGATGAATATTGTTTAGCATGGGAAAGAAGCAGTGTTACAAAGCTCAAGTTTGTTTTTCCAAATAAAGTGGAATCTGCAATGGTTCTGTGTGGTCTCTTGTACTGGAGGACCTAATAAATTAAGTTTTCTGAAAGCGCTGAAAATATAAGACATTGACAAAGAGCTTAACGTCATCCTCAATGCTAGTTTTTCTTGTATAAACCATTCGACAACGGAAAAATAATAAAGCATGCTGCAAAAGCATATTCTTTATTAGTTTTTCTCATGCAGTAGGTCTTCATTTTTTTGCTGATGATGTTTCTTTTCTTCTCTTCAATGGGAGTCTTTATAATTAAGTAGTTTGCCCGAGGGATGAAGGCACAACTTCACGACTACAATGCAAGTTCATTATTCACAGCCACCGAACACAGCAGTGTGCTTGTTTCACCATCATTCAACAGGTACAACAAATCAAGTTAGAGCAAACAGCCCATAACTTCTCTTTTCACATCATTACCCATGTTTAGTCATTTTTCCAAGTGTAGCTGCAAGCCTTATTACAGACTGTCTTAAAAAAAGGAATAGTAGCTATTTTCACGCATCTAAACCACTGGAAAACAATATTTCCGGCTCTGCTGCTTTAGCAACCAAACCTTTTAATCATTTATGCTAATGATATGTGCAGAGTTATGCAAGATAACACAATATAGCTAAGAAACTCAAAGGTAAAAATTTCAAATTCAATAACTTAATGACCTAAATCGGCCTTTAATGCAGAGTTGCGGCAATGTGAGTGGAGGAATATTTCATGGAGGTCTGGAGGGAAAAACCTAGATAAACCTAGTATGTTAAATTATTTTTTTTAAATTGTTGACTGTTTGATATGAATCTCATTGACATTCTTATTTTTAATGATTGTGCTATAGGTGCCCAAAAGAAATTCTACACAGATACACGTATTAGTTTTGGGAACCAGTGAAGGTCTGATAAAGTCTGTGTCGGAAGAAAATAGCCCCCCCCCACACACACACAGGAGCAGTGTGTGAAGCTCAATACTGCAGCTGCAGCTCTCTGTGGATACGAGGCCAGAGGCTGCAGGTCTCTGGCAGAAAGAAACATCTCATTACCTCCGGAAACAAATATAAGAACTGCAGAAAGTACATACTTCCTCAGTTATCACAGAAAACAGCACCCCTCAAAGAGTACACGTCCAAAAAATCATTTTAATCAGTATTTAATCAGTATTTTTATCTTGTTTTCCAGTAAAAATACCACTTAAAATGCACAATTGTGTAAGATAAGACTTGTTTTCAGAGAATATATCTTGAATTACGTTTTTTTTTTTTTTCTCACCACATTGGCAAACTGACAAAAAAACAAAACAAAAACAAAACTCGCAAGGTTTCTACTCAAAACAAGCCGCCAGCGCTGTATGAAAAATACAAAATTTAATTTCTGTCTATTTCAAATATGATTAGGGAGTTCTCTTAACAAATATACAATCCAACTAGATTGCATACAGTAATATATGTGCTGTCTAATTTCTAATATGCTTGTGGTTACAATATTTGACCGAATTAAAAATTAAGAGAACACAAAACAAATGTGTGTAAATGACTGTTAATAATATCATTGTTCCACAATCAGTCTCATTTAAAATGAAATGTAACCTTAATGTTTGGGCAAGTTGTCAAGGAGCCAATTTCATCACTCAAAATGCAGTAATGAGCAACCCATTCTCTTTTGAAAGGATTTAAAGGACAAACGTGAGGGTGAACTGCATAATTAATATGGATGGCAGGGAGAATCAAACAAGCTACAACTACAGGGTGCAAGAATCTATCCTTTAAAACAGGCTTTGCAATGCAAATAAAGAGATATCTATACCTTCTGGACAAAAATGTGAAATTATTGAAACTCCTCATAGCAAGAACGAGCGCTGAAAGCAAACATTAACAAAAGCAATTATCGATGAAAGGCTGCAGTTGATCCAAATGTCTGAGGCCACATTGAAATCCATCTAATGTAAAACTAGAATTAAACAATTAAACAAAAATTGAACACCAAGATGCACAATGAAATATTAAACCCTTCTGGCATCTGAGAGACTCCAATGCTATTTTAGGAGCTAAACAACCTTTCTTAATGTTATGAGAAATGATTATAAGCCTAATATCAACTTCATAGCAGCCATTAAACACCCTCCAAACACATTACTTTTGTTTGGAGTATCAGAAACATGCATGAATTTTCACAAGATAACTAATTCATAAAGACAAAACCTGCATTAAATTACAAATACACACACACACACACACACAATAAAATGTGCCATCTAAATCTTTTAGCATTATTATAGTGAGCCAGAGGAAGCCAATGGTGCATATTAATATGTCTTAAAAGTCTTGGCTTCCTCTCGCTCACTATAATAATGTATATTTTTCACTATAATAATAAACAGTTAACAAATATCATGTATGTTTTATATAAGACGGTTCTGACCCCGATGTTGAAGTTTCCGGTGAAGTAGTCGAGGTTTGTCTGGATGAAGCCAATGTTTGTCAATCCAAGCTGAGCACTTCGGTCTCTGGCCCTGACCAGAGACTCCTCTTTATTTTCAATGAGAATAACCTGAACAATGACACAAATGGGATATATTTCACCTTGGTGCATATTATATCTCTTACCACTCACTGGTTCATTGCCAAATTGCTCATTGATTCATCTCAAATTGCTCTTTAAAAAGCCATTTCATTAAAAGGAAAGAAAATCAGCAGAGAATAAGAAGAACATCTTCTAAATAACTACCTAATAATCCACTGAACCATTAAATATGTATTAGCACTCAAAGAGTATTCTAGTATTGAGTTGATTTTCCTATTTGCATAGGTAAAAGTACAATTTTCCCTAACAAGGGCTTAGGGAGACAAAAAAACAACAATAGTGTGGAATCAGTTTATTTTTCCAGTGTCTACAAATGAGCTCACCAGGGAGGAAGGCAGATTTAGTTTCTTTTCTCTGATTCTGTTAACCTGACTTGAACAAATCAGAAAGTCTTACCTGACATTTAGGAAGTGTGTACGCCAAAACAATCCCAACGTGCCCCTGAGAAAACAAACGAAGAATAAGCTGCTAAAGAACATGGGAGAAACAGACCTTAAAGAGCTCATCAGATCAAAGTCTGCTCAAGAGAACACGAGAATATTGACCTGTTGCCCAAAAGCTGTAACGTCAGGGTTTATATGTATGCACAGAATAACAAGAGCACTCCCAAAGATTACACGAGGTGACAAGGGAGGGGAACAGATGCTTACTGACACGCATGCAGTGCGTCCCGTAAGAAAACAGAAACAAGTCCAAGACATTTTTAACATGTCAGAAGGTAACCTACCCCCCCGCTGCAGAAATCCACCACAGTGTTCCCCGGGTGGGCCATATCCGTCACCGTGGCAAGCAGGTTGTTGAGCTGCTGTTGTTTGCGCACAGCGCGGGCGTCTGACATCTTACCTTTGGAGACAAGGGAATGTTAACACCGAAACGGCCAACAGCAACACACTGCAACGAGACTCTTAACCAAAGCCAAAATAGAAATGTGTGTGCAAGTTACAAATGTTACATAATAGTAGATATGTGATAATGTAAAGCCAAATATCTCTTTAATGCAAACTAAACCCACATCAGAATGGGAAATGACTAATTCATTGTGTTGTCAAAAATAAATAAGCAAAAAAAAAAAAAATTAGAAGGCTTTAAAAACAACAGATCAAAATGAACAAATATTGTTTTAGGTTGAAATTATTTTATTATAGGAGAATAATAAATAAATAAATATTGGTTTAATTTAAAATGATTTTATTATAATAGAAGAAAGAGGTGAATTGATTATACAGACTAGCAAATATTATATATTATATTGTATTGTATTATATTTAGTGATGTCAATAGGAAAGTTTGTTTATATACAGTGAGGAAAATAAGTATTTGAACACCCTGCTATTTTGCAAGTTCTCCCATTTGGAAATCATGGAGGGGTCTGAAATTGTCATCGTAGGTGCATGTCCACTGTGAGAGACATAATCTAAATAAAAAAATCCAGAAATCACAATATATGATTTTTTTACTATTTATTTGTATGATACAGCTGCAAATAAGTATTTGAACACCTGTCTATCAGCTAGAATTCTGACCCTCAAAGACCTGTTAGTCTGCCTTTAAAATGTCCACCTCCACTCCATTTATTATCCTAAATTAGATGCACCTGTTTGAGGTCGTTAGCTGCATAAAGACACCTGTCCACCCCATACAATCAGTAAGAATCCAACTACTAACATGGCCAAGACCAAAGAGCTGTCCAAAGACACTAGAGACAAAATTGTACACCTCCACAAGGCTGGAAAGGGCTACGGGGAAATTGCCAAGCAGCTTGGTGAAAAAAGGTCCACTGTTGGAGCAATCATTAGAAAATGGAAGAAGCTAAACATGACTGTCAATCTCCCTCGGACTGGGGCTCCATGCAAGATCTCACCTCGTGGGGTCTCAATGATCCTAAGAAAGGTGAGAAATCAGCCCAGAACTACACGGGAGGAGCTGGTCAATGACCTGAAAAGAGCTGGGACCACCGTTTCCAAGGTTACTGTTGGTAATACACTAAGACGTCATGGTTTGAAATCATGCATGGCACGGAAGGTTCCCCTGCTTAAACCAGCACATGTCAAGGCCCGTCTTAAGTTTGCCAATGACCATTTGGATGATCCAGAGGAGTCATGGGAGAAAGTCATGTGGTCAGATGAGACCAAAATAGAACTTTTTGGTCATAATTCCACTAAACGTGTTTGGAGGAAGAAGAATGATGAGTACCATCCCAAGAACACCATCCCTACTGTGAAGCATGGGGGTGGTAGCATCATGCTTTGGGGGTGTTTTTCTGCACATGGGACAGGGCGACTGCACTGTATTAAGGAGAGGATGACCGGGGCCATGTATTGCGAGATTTTGGGGAACAACCTCCTTCCCTCAGTTAGAGCATTGAAGATGGGTCGAGGCTGGGTCTTCCAACATGACAATGACCCGAAGCACACAGCCAGGATAACCAAGGAGTGGCTCTGTAAGAAGCATATCAAGGTTCTGGCGTGGCCTAGCCAGTCTCCAGAACTAAACCCAATAGAGAATCTTTGGAGGGAGCTCAAACTCCGTGTTTCTCAGCGACAGCCCAGAAACCTGACTGATCTAGAGAAGATCTGTGTGGAGGAGTGGGCCAAAATCCCTCCTGCAGTGTGTGCAAACCTGGTGAAAAACTACAGGAAACGTTTGACCTCTGTAATTGCAAACAAAGGCTTCTGTACCAAATATTAACATTGATTTTCTCAGGTGTTCAAATACTTATTTGCAGCTGTATCATACAAATAAATAGTTAAAAAATCATACATTGTGATTTCTGGATATTTTTTTTTTTGGATTATGTCTCTCACAGTGGACATGCACCTACGATGACAATTTCAGACCCCTCCATGATTTCTAAGTGGGAGAACTTGCAAAATAGCAGGGTGTTCAAATACTTATTTTCCTCACTGTATATATATATTTTTTTTAATATATATATTTGTATTACACACACATATATATATATATATATATATATATATATATATATATATATATGTGTGTGTGTGTGTATATATATATATATGTGTGTGTAATAAATAATAATAATAAAAGAAATAAAATAAAAAAAAATAAATATATATATATATATAAATATATATATATATATATATATATATATATATATATATATATATAAATATAAATATATATATATATATATATATATATATATATATATATATATATATACACACACACACACACACTTACAAACTTTTGCTATATGTGATTAATCGATTTGGCAGCACTAATTAATATAATATAATATAATATAATATAATATAATATAATATAATATAATATACTATACTATACTATACTATACTATACTATAATATAATATAATAGGAATAAGTACAGTGAACAAAAACATTTCACAACAGTACGGACATTTAAATCGTTACTTTTTTTTAACACAAATGACTGAAAACAAAGCCATGGTCAAGAAAAAAAAAAATGGTTATACATTTATAAATTTGGGTAATATTCTGTTGAAACATGCATGAAGTCGCATAAGACATGCATTGTTACCAAGCACAATGGGTATAATAATAAATGAACTACTGTATAATGTAAAATAAAAATTATTAATAGAACATGTGGTTGTCTAGTGATGAGAATTATTATTTTGGTTCTGTTTGGTTTGTCCTCCGCTTGGCTCTGAACATCAGTATAAACAAGCTGCCTACCTAAAAATGCCATTCGGTACATTTTGCATTCATACAGTTTACAAATTGAAAAGAGGACAGCCAAGCGCCACTTTCAGCTGTGATTAAACGGATTGAACTATTTCAACGGCTGTTTGAGAAATGTTAAAAGCGGGAATAGGCCTACTCTAAAAATACAATTTTAGACCCCCCCCCCCCTCCTCCTCCCCCTCCCTCCCTCCCTTTTTGAGCCACTCAAGTCGTCTCAAACTTTAATTGGAGTTGAAGGCTGTTTTCACACAGCCACACACACTGCCACGGGGAATAAATTTGCAGCAGATTTCCTGTTTTGAGCCGAGCGCTGAAGAAACACCATCAGTATAATATAAATCACAGACGCGTCTGTCGAGCACTGCTGCGCTCATTTTGTGCACGAATCTCTGATGAGAGCGGAAGAACTACCTGGAGCCAAATAGGAAACAAAAACCACAAAACAGCCCAACAAAAGCTTCGTAAAGATCTGCTCATCGTGTGTTATCAACACCTGGTAATTAATTAATGTCTATGATCCTGACAGGCAACAAAAGAATCAATCAGGCTCAGGTGAGGAAGAAAAGACAAACATGCAGATTCTTTTGCAAAGAACGCCTGTGGAATTTGCATGTTTTCTTCCTCTAACAGGATTCGAATGGCAGGCGCGCTATCAGAGAGGAGCAGAGATGCGGTATGCAGTGAAGATGCAACTCATTAACCGAGAGCACATTTGCAGTGCGTCTCCGAGAGACATAAATCCACAGGAATGTCGGCCTGCTGTCAAATGAGGATCTCTTCTACATCAAGAGAATCAAATCCTTCTGAAAATCTGCAATCCTTCCAATGAACAATGATGTGTTGGTTTTTATCAGAGATCTTAAAGGATTCAAATTCTAAAATGAATTGCTTATGATATGCTGATTATGTCATTTATTAAAAGCACATCCAGATTGGCTGATTAGCTACAAGTTCAAAAGAAGATAATTAAGAGTTATTAACATGTGGCATATATAAGTCAAGCACTGAATAGACAAAGTGGCTTAAAAAGTGATAGATACAACAAAATGTATTTTCTTTGCACTAAGTGTAAATTGTTGTTAGATTCTATGTATACTTGGTGCAAATAGTGGAAGATACTTTTTGCATCTCAGTATACTGTAACCCTACCAATTAAACACTTTATTCCCACTAACAAATACCTGTTATGCACTTTATTTCTATTTCTACTTAATTTGTATTTGTCTTTTTGTTAATGTTGAGAGTATAAAGCACTTTGGACAAACTGTGTTGTTTTTAGTTCTATAGAAATAGAAATAGAAATAAAGATTGCTAAATGTTGATTCCTAAATATTTTCTAAATTTGTATCTAAAATAAACGCTACTCCGAGCTGATATGCGATGGAAAAAGGGAGAAGAATGAGTTCGGTAAAAGACGGATTCGAACTCGGGTCAAACGCACCCTCACTGTCCACGCCACTGATTCTGACAAAATTTTGTAATTTTGTCTGGCTCAATCAGACAATACTGGGCGGAGTTAATGTAAATAGCCTCTGCCAACAAAGAGTCATGCTCCAAAACTTTGAAAACGCAATAATTTGCTGTTTTCTCACTATTGCCAAATCAAAAGTAGCAAAATGGCTGAAAATATGTTAAAATAAAAAACTACAGTAAATAAAGCAGCAGATAAGCATGCAAAGTAAATGCAAATAAAGCAAGCAAATAAGTTAAATAAAATAAATCTAACAAACATAAATACACACGTACCTACCTAACACATGGAGGTGTCACCAAAAAGTGACTGGTAATACTATTAAAGCAACTCTAAAAATACTGAGTAGGGAAATTCCTACAAAAGATGTTTTCTGCAGACAGATGATTCTGGTCCTGAGAGTGTTGGTGGAAAAACCAGGAAGACTTTCATAGAATAATGAGATATATTGATCAGGCAGAGTTTTTAATTTACCAAAGATACCCAGGTTTGGTCCAAAACACCCTGCAGTCCTTTGAGACAAACAGAGATTGTGATAGTGGGGAGACAGATGATTGAGACGCAAATGAGATTTGTTGGGGAAGAAAAGGATGAAACAAATAAGAAAATATCCTGGGCTGTACCGATAAAATCACATATCAATATTGCAATTATTTTTCTCATGATATTGCTTTTTCACAATACTTTAGATCCTTTTTTATGTGCCCTTTCATATGGTTAATGAAGAAACAGGTTGTTTTAATAAACTGACATTTCTCAGTATATGGTCACCTGTGATTCACAATGACATGGGCTCCACCTACATCAGTTCTCATCACAAACATACCATTCTAACAATATCATAACGTATAGTGATGCCCTGAACTTTATATTTCCTGGAATAGAGATGATTATAGATCGGATGCCTTACAATCCAATGCTGGTTTAAGAGACCTGCTTCTCCATTAAAGGGATACTCCACTTTTTTTGGAAATAGGCTCATTTTACAACTCCCAGAGTTAAACAGTTGAGCCTGAAAATAGTCCCCAGCTCGGTAACTTCCAACGTGACCGGGACTAAGTTTGTCTAACCTATTAGACCTATTTTCAGCAGGCGCTGCGTCATATCATTACGCCTGCTGAACCCATGGTACGGCAGCAAAGTTTCTTGATTATTACGCAGGAATGAGAGTATAGTTCCTAGCCATATCAGCCTAGAAAATCGCAACTTTTCATTTTCCGTCGGTCTTAGTACACGATGTAACTACAGAAGAGTCAAGTTTTAAATAGGAAAAATATCGAAACTCTTTGGTCATTTTTTTTTAGAGAGATGCTAATGGTCCTGTCCGATTCAATGATCTATGCTAAGCTATGCTAAAAGTGGTACCGCCAGACCCGGAGATCGGCTGAATGGATTTGAAAACGGTAAAACTCAACTGTTTAACTCTGGGGGAGTTGTAAAATGAGCCTATTTCCAAAAAAAGTGGAGTATCCCTTTAAGTGAACTATACACTTTTTAAAAAATAAAGAGTTTTTTCACATTAATGGAAGAGAGAAACCATTTTGGGTTCCCCAAAGTACCTTTCAGTGAACAGTTCCTAAAAAAAAACAACTTTTCTTAGTGTGAAGAACATTTCATTAATCTGAAGAAGAAGAACTGTTTTTCCAGTTCCAGAAAAGGTTTTCCAGAACCTCTTGTGGAATGGAAAGATTCAATGGATATTAAATGTTCTTCAGGAAAAGATAATATAATAGGAAAACATAAATCTGATTGCATCAATGCAACACTGTGAGTCGATATGTTTTTGAAAGAAATCTCTCTCTCACCAGGCTTCATTTATTTGATCAAAAATACAGTAAAACAGTACTATGGTGAAATGTTGCAATTTAAAATAACTTTTCTATTTGAATATATTTTAAAATGTAATTTATTCTGTGATCAAAGCTGAATTTTCAGCATCATTACTCCAGTCTTCATGATCCTTCAGAAATCATTCTAATATGCTGATTTGATGCTCAAGAAACATTTCTGATTATTATCAATGTTGAAACCAGTTGTGCTGCTTAATATTTTTGTGGAAAATGTTATAAATGTAAGGATTTTTTGATTGACAGAAAAAATTATAAAAGTATAATTAACATTATACATGTCATTTTTATCAATTTAATGCATTCTTGCTGTATAAAAGTAAACATTTCTTTCTTTAAATGAAAACTCCTCCTGACACCAAACTTTTGAACGGTAGTGCATATCAGTATGTGGTTCAGAACAGCAAATTCCTGGAATGTGAAATGTTCCCACTGAACTAGTGTTTTCAAAAATCGACAGAGTGGAGGACAGGAAAATTAAAAACAGGGACTCCATTTTCATCATAACTCGGCTTACAAGAGGCTCATGGCGTCCAAGCAATAGGCTTCCAAATAGTAAACCAAGGGGAGAATATTTTCCAGCAATCCAAACCTCAATTTCCTTTCTTTCTGCTGCAACGTGTAAAGCAGGGGAGGGAGAACTTCTACGGTAGACACAAAAGCAGAAGAAAACAGGCCTCTCGAGTGGACAATCAGAATCGCATATTCAAGTGGCTACATCTGTGCTTAAAAGATGAGGAGAGGCCTGAATGAAGGTATTTAAGCAAGAATTGTTCATGAGGACATCCTCAAGGTTGTTTTTCTGCTAACAATTCACAGTCACAGCTTCAGTGAGCAATCTGGAGCAGGAACAAAACACTTTACAGTTTACAGATAAAAGGCCAAAATCCATGACCTCAAGTCACAGTTAGAAGGGATAAAAAAACATTTGTGATCATGTAACTGTAGTCATGCCGCCCACCATTACTTCCCACTGTTACCTTTGATAAACTGAAAAGCAAGAACCTTTTTGGTAGGCCATATGCATCTCAAAGTGCAATGGTATTACAGCTTAAAGCACCACTTGTGCTTCTGCAGCACTTTTTGTAAAGGTAGTTTTTCACTCTTTAATATATGATGTTTGTTCATACTGTAACATATAAATAAGAAACAAACACTAATGAGGGATTTTTTCAGGGAACAACAACAACAACCACCTAAAAGCATTAAACAATTGTGAGGATTTGAAAATAAGCCACATTATGCTTACATTCTGGCTTCTATATAAATCCATTAAAAGCAAATGTGTCCCTTTCTTTGCTTCAATGTACAGTATACATATTTGTACTCTCCGAAGGAACCGAGCCAAACCTCAAAGACTTAAACTCATTCAACGATTGTCCTCATTTAAGAAATACATGTTTGGTTCTTGTTTTGGATGTAGTGGTGCAAAACACAGTGAAATATGAGCTTAAGACAGAATGCTGCCAGATGGAAAAATAACAGAGCCATGCAGAGGTTAGAAACGGGTCAAATTTGTATCAATTGCATTTTTGACTGCTGAACTTAATAGCTAAAAATATCCACTTCTACTTTACAAACACTGACACATTCAGGTCAAACAAGTACAAGGTTAATTCTCAAAGTAGACAAGCAAGAGTTTGAAACCATATTTGAATTATCCACATCCAGCGTGTATGCGAGACATTTCAGACAGACATCACGACGAGGTTCAATGTTAAATTAAGCCTAAAAGATTAACCACACAAACATCTGCATTAAAACACAAACCATGACACTTCAAATGAAAGAAGTCTGTTTGAAATGAATGTTTCTGAAAATAACACCACAACCTGTACACAAAGTACTGTGGAGGTACAGTGTTTCACTGATATACCGTTTAAATGTTTGAGAAGAAAGGTGTAGAATGACCCAGAATATAGGAAGTTATGACAAATCATCATATTAGAATGATTTCTGAAGGATCATGTGACACTGAAGACTGGAGTAATGATGCTGAAAATTCAGCTTTGATCACAGGAATAAATTACATTTTAAAATATATTCAAATAGAAGACATTTTAAATTGTAACAATATTATTTCACAATATCATTACTGTATTTTATCAAATAAATGCAGCCTTGGTGGGCAGAAGAGACTTCTTTCAAAAACATAACCCCAAACTTTTGAACACTAGTTAATGTAGCACTTGACAAAAACATATGGTATTATCCTTGTAATGTACTTTTCCCCCCCATGAATTACAAGACTGTGTGATGCTTTGGTGTTAATATAGCAAAATGATTATTAAATGTATCATGGCACCGTTACTGCAAGCAAATCCAAAACCATAGTACTACCACAGTTCACGTCTTACACAAAGGTTTTGCCACAATATTTAAATAAAAAGAAACCAAAACAGTATATCTTCAGCTTCATCAAACAAGTCAACCCAGAAAAAAAAAAAAAAAGGAAAAATATGAAACAAAATTGAGCATTAGTTATTGAATGCGTATGCAGCCTGAGGGTCATTTTCCACAAATGCAGAGACATTTTCAACTGAACCATCTAACGGCTTTTTAACGACCTCTTTGTGATTTCAAAGAGAACATACACAAAGTGTGACAGGAAGGTTGTTTTCTGACAAACTGAAGGCCTGCGCCTCCACGATTACATTGTTCAGAGGAAACTGGAAGAGCGATGCACAGCCGGCAATCTCTCCCCAGCCCTGAGCTCTCGTTTGGAGACAGACACATTTGCTGAGAGAGAAAAACAACAGCTGTATTGCGTCCATAATAAAGCATGAGCGGTGGCGCTAGTGCGGCCCATCTGGCTGAGCTCACGTTCCCAGGGAGCCCACGCGGATTGTGTGGGAAGGCTGTGGTGGAAGTAGACGGCAGCCAACGGAAGCTTAAAGACCCTTCTATGAAGTGACTCTGAGGTTAACCAATACAGGGAAACTCGTTAGTAAAGATGGCAGCTTGATTAGTGCAACCCGTTATTGACTTGTGAGCTTTTTGTGGAAGGGCAATGACATAAAAAAGGGTAATAAATGAATCCAGAGCCTTGTTCATTCTCACAGTGACAACTAGCAATTAGAATCAATGTGTATTCTTCACACGTACAGCACTGTCTGCTTTTGTTTTCCTTCCAAAACACTTCAGATCGTTCCCCACTGGAACCGCCACAGGTCAGTCTGTCCCCTCACAGGAGGAAGGATAAGTGAGAGAAGGTTTGTGCTGCAGAGCACATCTATTCAAAACTCTCTCCTCGCTCGATATGCTGAGGATCTCTTATCAGTCATCCATCAGCAATGCTCTGCACCTCAGACGACAATATCTCAGAGATCACAATGTAAACAGAGTTGATGCCCGTGAAGAGCCTTTGTTGAAACTTGAGTTCCAGAACATTCTTGAAGCTCTCAGACAAAGCAAGATGGGCCCAATTGTCCCTAAAACAACCAGTGTTTTATACTAATAGTGATCTCTTTAAATTGCTAACAAATTAAGCTAAAAATTAAATTAACTGACATATTTCTTATTGTAATTTTTACCTCAAAAACTTTTAGATTTTAGAGTCTTGGAAATTGAGGTAATTGGACTCTTATTTTGATATTCTGTTCTTTTTCCTTTAGTTCCTGTTTCTCTGCTCTGTTTAGTTTCAGTTTCTGATTATGTTCCTGTTTGTTTCTGTGATTAAAGCTGCATTATGCAGCTTTGCTGACTTCTTCGCTGTTTTCTCGCTTTTTGCTCGCGGGTTTCTCTATAGAGCTCCCCCTACAGCTTCGGAATAGATATTTGACAACACTGTCGTTAAAACTCGTTGGCTCGTCCCATCTTCTCCCGCTGGTCATGTGCATTTGTTTTCAAAGAACCCGGCGAACGCACGGAGCCATGTCCACTGAGGTATGTATAATACACAGAAGGCTAGCATATAAATGTTTAGATAGTGTATGTGTGCAGTGCCGTAAAGCAGTTTGTTACATCGCGAGACCTGATATCACGCGATACTTTCTGACGCTGCGGCCGGCGGCCCGCTGGCCCAAAGTTGCAAGGGTGATTTTTCGTCACACAGGCGCTCGAGGGGTGCGAGAAGACCACCATTCAACCCGAAAACAGTCATATAACCATTCCAATGACTCTGAAGCTGTTCGGTTAAGATAAAAAAAGTTACTTAGATCACCTTTAATCATCATCAGCTGTTTCTTATTTAGGTCCTAATTATCCCCTGCATATATACTCTGTTCAGTTTAGTCCTTTGTTGGTTATTGTTTATGTCTGCGTTTCCAATGTATTCCTGATTAAAGATTATTATACTTAATAATCAATGTGCAATTGTTACAGCCACCGTTACATTGTGCAAGTGTAAAATACATTTTTTCCAGTTATGTCAAGTTCTAAAATATTTTATAGAACATTGCTATTTGTGAGTAAGTATCATTAATTTATTTACTTATATACATCTTTAAATGTTGAACTGGAAATTTTAGTTTTTGAAACTTCTGGAATGTAATAAATTAATATAATTGATATTTATTAAATCTAGTTAAAGTGTTACTAAGCTAAGAAGTCTACATCTAATAAACCAACCTTTTCTTTTCAGTAAATAATGCATTGTAAAAGGTATTTGACTTGGTTGAAGTATGGAAACCAGTACTAAATTCTCTCAGAAATCCTATGATCAATTCCAAATGCAGATACAGATACAGGAGAGGAGGACTCAATATAACGCACCTGATTATGCTGACCAATTAAAATTGTAAACATTGTTTATTGTAAACGAACAGGCAGAGGCACCATAAAAAGAGACTGAACAAAGAGAAGATTTTTACAGAACTCACTTATATGCCAATTTGGCCTTCAGTAAGGAACTTTCAGAGGGAAAAAAAATGTTGAAATAATCAATAGTCCCTCTTCGTTCTGATCATTAGCAGCGATTCTGAAAAGAATGCGTTTCACATCCTTACATGATGTTCCCTGACCGCCGCTCTGAGGGCAACCAAAATCA
The DNA here is from genome assembly GCF_963993115.1 of Abramis brama. NCBI lineage: Eukaryota > Metazoa > Chordata > Actinopteri > Cypriniformes > Leuciscidae > Abramis > Abramis brama. Next base: position 29,843,885 of record NC_139964.1, on the reverse strand, counting down.
CTGCATAGTCTCTGAAGAGAGCCAAAATAACTGCGAAATCGCAACCTCAAATTGCTTTTGGGCTAAAAGATGTATAAAATGTCTTATTTTCCCCCACAACACAATTTATACATCACTCTTACAAGAACATGGTGTGAAAAGGGGAAAACAGCCTCTTGGAAGAGATCGAGGTCTGGTTAGCATGATCCAGTTGGCGTTTGCTGTTTGACGTCGCAAGTAGACCATTATCTTTCTCCATTGATGGTCAGTCAGACTTAGCGTATATTCTTATAAAATAAGATTTTAACAAGCAACATTTAAAAATCACACATTTCTTTATATTACAGTAGTTTGCAAGTGCCCAATCTGTTTTTGGAAGGCTTTGAAAATGATTGAATGGACTTTTTCCTTGTCTACAGCTTTTGACATCTCCAGAGAGTTGCTTGGGAAAGGTCACAAGTGCATACTTCTAAAAGTCCCGCGGCAGCTTTCACCAGCTATGATGGACCTCCTTGTGTTTCATGGACGTGTGCATCTCATTCTTACAAAGACGAAGAGAGAAGACCAGCTAGAAAATGGAGACCCATCTCCAGGCAGGTAAGCTGTCAAGGAACAGACATAGTAAAGAGATTCAAGTAGCTCTTCGGTTTATTAGTGAAGCAAAAAATCCACGGCAGAACAGGCATTAGGCGGCGCGAAAAGAAAATACGAAGTGATTTGTGCAACCTTACATTCTCTCCAGAAGACTTTGCACCTTTATTTCACTGTGCACAACTGAACTGTCAAGACAAGGACTGTATCCTAATTTGACAAAGACGTCCAAAAGAGCGACCCACCTGGGTAGCTAGATGCAGAAGCATGAATCATCAGAAGCCTGCTGGGATGTATGTGCGTTCAGCCAGAATGGTTCCAGTCCTGACAGGAACTATCCAATCGAAAAATGTTTTACTCTCACAGAAAGACGAGCAAGAAACTACGGGTACAGTGGAGCCTGGCTTTAAGTCAGGATTTAAGAGAGGCCTGGGAAATGATCTCTGTCTGTGAAAGAAAACAGAGAATCTTTATAGACGCTGGAGCCCAGGAATCCTGCGGCTTCCGAGCCACATGAGACTCTTTACTGATAGCTGTGTGGCTAAAAATCTCACATTTCCCCAAAATTTATTCAATACCAAGTTTTAGACTCAGGCTTTTCAGTTGTAATGAAAACATTTTTTTTTTTTTTTTTTACAAACGATTGCAGAACTTCCCCTCCCAATTTTTCTCTTACCGTTGGTTAGATCAGCTGGAATGACACACTTTTACACATTTTACATTTATGCATGATACTTTTATCTTAGGTGACTTTCGGTTAATTCTTGATACAGGGAAATGGAGTATTTTGCTCTCAAGAAAAGTGTGCCTTTACAGCTAAATTTGGTTAAAAAATTATCCCAGTCTGAATTACACTATAATTCTATGAATCAATAATTGGCCTGTATTTTTAATTGAAGAAATATCATAGTAAAATAGATTATGCATTTGGATTGAATAATTTCATTTAACTGGCCTATAGGTTATGATAAATAATGAAAATGTTTAAACCTAATTCAGGGAATCTAATTCATTGAATTATTAAATAATAACTCCCAATTATGGGAACATCTTACCCGAAGGGTCTCACTTTGCATTTCAAAATAAAGACATTATTTGTTACCATACAGAACTAAAATAATTACTGTATCCACAAATCTGCCATTAACATGCAGACATTTAAAGTTTAATATTCACCGATCATTAAATTTACAAATCACTATTATCCAACGACAAAGAAATAAGAGCATTTAACCTCAAAATTATCCAGGCAGATTGAATCTCTCAAATGCTAAATTTCAGATAAAAAAAAGCAAGATTAATAAGAGCATAACTACATCTATTGTCATAAAAACAAAACAAAAAAAATCCATATTTTACAAAAGCACAGATTAACTTTGTCTTTTTAGACGAGGAATGAAGTTTTAAAATGTAAACCTTATTTACATTGTAGTTCAAACACTTGAAATATCCTAGATGATTTTTCATTATTAAACACTTATAAAAGAATCACATTGCACCAATATTCAGTGGTGCAATTAGAGTAACTAAATGGTCAATTTAAGTAACGCTGCTTTAAAAGCTAGGTTTCAGGTAAGAGTTATGGCAAAGCCATTTAGTTGGGAACACCCATACACCCCTATACTTCAACACACTCTACATTACTTCCACAGGAAATAAATAGTATTTAACACCCAATCCAACGCAGCTATGATAACACTGATGTCCTCATGCGTACCTTCAGTATGTGGGTTCATGTCGGACAAAGACGCCGCCAAAACATACACATGCCTAGTCTGGAGAAATGTAAATACAGCCTGTGAAACCAAACACCACCCTTACACCACATTCAAACAACACGTCAGAGATTACATTGTTCCACAGCGATGTGTACAATAGTTGTTCTGTTTGTCTAACAGCTTCACCATACCCAAGAGTTTCAAATTCACACTTGAGGTGCAAGGAAGGGTGGGTGTTGGAAAAACAGACATGTTGGGGGCTGACCGCCCTATGAAGACGTGCCTGTCAGAGGTGACAAAGACACCTTCAATGATACAAAAGGTGCATGAAGTAAATGCACTAGATGCATTTTGGTTTCATTTCATCTTTGTCCCATAAACCCTACCATATAAAAGTCTCTCACCTTGACACAAAGTTTTGTTCAAAGTGTGATCTAGGAAAAAATAAATCCAGAGGAAGCTTAACTGATGCATCTATCTTGCCTTTAACATCACTTTATCATTCAACAGAGAAATTCAAGTGAAGCACTGGCACTCTGAAATGACGGTGACTGATGTTTGAACTCCAGGAAATAGCTGTCACACCTGAAGACAGCAACTACACTCAGCACATTCCAAGAATGAACTACATCCATCTTTTTGCACCTGCATTGTAGACAAAACAGAAATGGTGCGCAACTCACTAACTGTGATACGTCTGTAAATATCCCAGATAAATGTAAGCAGTGGTAGATAGCACTAAAAAAGGCCCTCTAAAAGATTGAGGCAGTCATCACTTTGGTTGTCAGGTTTTTGTTAGAAAGAAAGGAAAAGTGGAAGATTCCGACATCCTGTCAATTCAACAACTCTGTTTGGTAAACAAGGAGGCTGGCATTGGCTTTTCACCGTTCTTTTAAACATAACAAGGCCTATATCGCACCACTCAAGACATGTTAGCAGTTGAAGGCTTAGCATTGGAAAAAAGGACACAAATGTGGCCAAAAAGCCCAGTACGCAAGCAAAAGATGCTTCAATTTCCTCAGCCTTTTTTTTATCAGTTCAGAAAAAAAACCATCACATCACTTCCATATTGCTAAAACCAAATAACTCCATCTCATAACTCAAATGAGTTTTGATAAAACTCCTCACAGCCCCTTACAAGGGCTAGGTGATAATAAGGTGTTTTTTTGCAGTTTAACACATCTTTAGCAGAAAAAAAGAGGTGAGAAAGCAAGAGGAATTTTAAACGTGAATCCAAGTGTTCTTCTAAACAGACTCAAATTAACTCAAAGGTAAACTCTTAATTGAGTCTTCATGCCAAATGGTGTATAATAAAAATCCCTGACAGCCATTCAACAGAGAGCAGGAATCTAGTATACCCAAGAGGACATTCAAGAAAAAACAAATTTGACAGCTAGACAGGAGTTACAGGTGGAGGTCAGCATCTGAAGGATGACGGTTAACCATAGATGTTGCGTATGAAATGAGAACTTGAAAGGGAAGAAAAGAAGATACAGTGAAAATGTAAAAGAGAGAGAGAGATAAATGAGAAGGGCGGAAAAAAAAATGCAAATACTACTTGTAATTTACGGTTCTTTGTGGCCTGATCCAATGTATTATTCAGAATGACAACAGAATAACACAGCAGGAAAATTAACTAGGACAATCTAAAGGCTGAGAAGAGAGCGGACGAGATGCTTATTTCACACTGTAACCAGGCTATAAATTATAATACCAGCATAAATTTAATTAACCATTGGCACCCAAGCACTACAGAAGAATAGACTTTGTGTGTAAATATAGGACAGCCCCCCCAAAAAAAACATTCTTCACATAATGAGAAAAATAACATTACCATGTTAAGAAAGTGGCATGAATATTCATTAGGTGGCATTTTGCAAATAAAAAGGACTGCTGTATTGCACTCAAATTCATGACTCAAACATTTCATCAATTAGTAAAACTCGTTTAAAGCTCTCTGGGGTGTAGGCTATATTGGAACAGCTACCAAGTTGAGAAAGTGCTGATGAATCTCCAGTTGGGACCAACAAAACTGAAAGCCAGCTTTGACAGCAACATTTAATTGGTATTGATTAACTGAACCAATCTAACTGAAGAAATTGAGGCTCAATTAATCAAACTGAATAAAATATCGGCTCCTGGAAGTGTGTGCCATTTGTAGCTGGGACAAAAAAATGGGACTTTCATCTACAGTTACCTGGTTAATCCAGAAAATTGTCAGAATCGAAGAATTGTCTCCCTTTCAATTCACGGGAAGTTGAATTTGAATGACAGGAAGGATTGTAATTTAAAAAAAAATTATAATACTAAAAATAGGTAATGAGATATATAAACTAAATACAAATGTATATACCATAGGCGTCATTTAAAAAAAAAAAAAATCTGTGAATCCATTGTTGTCAGTAAGGCCTATAAAGTTTAAAACATTTTAACACTTATTTTAAACCTTTCGATAAAGACTTTGTCAAGCAAACATTCAGTTAAAAAATAGTTACATATATTTCAAGTTATTTTAATTCTACATCCTTATGTTCAAATTCGAATTGCAATTGCGTATCATGTTTGCTGCCTAAATTCAAATTCAGGAGCTGAACTGGAAATTAAAAGGCTTTTCAATTCAACTCGGGATGGTGAATAGTAATTTGAGAAGTGGGAGCAACAACACTGACAAATTCAGGTATAAGCCAAGCCACAATAATTCTTCACAATGCTTCTAAACGTGTTAATACAGCCAAGCCACTGAAGTGAGCACTAAAGGGTGAAGCAGCTTGTAATCTCTATCCCCGACTGCACTGCCACAGACTGTCCAAAGCAAATTGCACATTAAAATGGCAAGAACATGTTGAAACCTAACAGGCTAAGTTCTACAGTTTCCACGAATCAGGGTGCAATGGTTATTTTGAGTCAAGAAACAAAGCCATGTTTGCAAGGTTGCAACAGGGTTGCATGTCGATGTCTTACTGAGGTATTATTGATTTCAGATTTATCCGTCCTAACATCACATGTTTAGACTTCTGGTCTAAAACATAGTATGGACCGAACGTTTGCCAACAGTCACAGTCTGGTTCTTGAGACGAAGCAGCATGTGTCTGAGGGTTTAGAAGTCATTTCTAAGTCATTCAATCATGTGACCGAGCAATAATGCATCTTTGAAGGTTCTGTAGGCTGTTGAACTTCCCTCCTCCTAGGCCATAAACTGTCTAGAGATGAAGCATTTCAGACAAGTAGTTGCCAAAACAGGCAGATGCGTCCGGAATGCGCCTCCCATGTAAATGGCCCCTTCCCACATAAACACAGTGAAGTCTCTTAATGCTCAACAGGGCTGGTGTTGACAGTGAAAATGAATTCACATTCAAGGCACCACTGCCAACCACGTTTCCCAGGTGGGGTTTCTCTCTGCTCTGTAGTGGTGACAGCGCCTAGTTCTCTCTCCTGCACTCGACAAACTGCATAATAGACACCCTGGCGATGCAATCCTCCCACAGACTGCCCTCGATTTAAAACAATATTTATCAGCACTGTGGAGGCGGCTCGCAAAATGTGGGTGGTAGTTGCGGTAGTCTCACAAACGTCTAAATATTTAGCTAAAATGGCTCCCAAAGAATACGGCCAATAAATTCATATCGCTGCCTTTTTAGGAACGAAGCGTGTCAAATTTCTAAAGACTCTAGTGGCGAAGCCAATCTCCCAAATGAAACAGGACTCTGTAATCTTGTCCATACGACAGCTCCTCTATAGATGTGCCCACGTACTGTACTAACATCTTATCCAATGACGCAGTCATCCACTCTAACGCACCCTGAAACAACTAAATGCATGTAAAAATATTACAAGAGAAGCAGATATGTCCCAGAAGAGACTCAGTGAAAACTTGGGGTTATCACCACACACATAGTGAGAACATTTAAAAACTATGTTTAGTCCAACAATGTGGAGTGGCCCAACACAGTGCCTTGAGGCACTCCTACACCATCTTCTAGTCAGAAGATCTACTGGCTAACAGTAAAAACTGAGGAAATGTTTTTCCTTTTGTGTAGGAAGGCAGGATCTGCTGACTAGACATAAATGTCTGCTTGAGTAATCTGGTTTAAAAGTTAGGATACAACAATTCAAGAGTCTGCTAATAGACTGCTGATACAGTTTCTCCAACAGTTGCAGACTATGACAATCTCATACGAATAGAGCTTGTCTTCACTCTACGGGATACCTGAATGTTGAAAGACGACAGGAGCGATTAGTGGAGCGCTGAAGCGATAGAGGATTCATAACAAACAGCAGGACATACACAGGCCTCTCTGTTCTTACACCTTTGCTGTTGCTGCACATGGATTCAGCACTTGAAAAGACATTACGGTGAAGTGTGTGTGGGCGCATGCTGAAAGACAGAGCTGCTGTAGTAAAAGAAAAACATAGCACCAAATAAAAGTAACATACTTTTGCATGTGGGGGTTCATCTACATGTGTGACTTGTTCTCAGAACTGTTTTCTCTGAAGGGCCCTCCATTAAAACACTAGAAAATCAGCAGAAAAGAGGCAACATGACTCAAGAACCATCTAAAATGTCCAGGGAATATATTTTTGTGTCTTCGCGGCACGTTGCAGACAATCATTTATAGTCATTTGGGAGTTCATCTCTGAAACATAGTTTGATGCAAATGTGAACAGAGCAATGGAAGTTCACTACAGACTGCGCTGAATGGAAAAATCTCCTAAAAGCCTCAAATAATAAGCCATCTTAGAATGCAAATGGAAGATGAATCAGTTTTTATTTTGAGAGAGACTAAAAATCATGACCTTGGCCTGTGCAGCAAAGAAGAGTTACTTTGTACTTACAGTACATTGAATCTGCTATATGGACTAAAACATTCAGAAATTTCTGTCTTTTTTTTTTTTACACTTATATCATTCCAAACCTGTATTTCCATTCATCCATGGTCTTCCATGGTCTAAAAGAAGACTATTTGAAGAATGTTCATGCTGCTCTCTTCTATGTAATGCAATTTTGAGAGCTGTCAAACCCAGTTCTACTGAAGCATAAAATTAAGTACTAAATTTCTTGAGCACAAACTCTGAAATCCCTTGTATTTATTTTTTGTTTCTTTCTTACCAACAGAAAATATATGTAGTTTTTCGACTTAAGTAAATTATTCTCTCAGGGGCGTGGGTCGATGAGGATTGTTTCCAGACTGGATTTTGAAACGAACTGGATTTCTGTCTCTCCACGGAGCTCACTCGTCGGTCTGTGCAAGGTGATTGGCATCTCGCTCATTCCTGGTGAAAAACAGCTGCCTGCTGTTTGAGCTAGTTAAGACTCCAGAACACGGCTGCGGGGAGCTTATGACACAGGACAACCACGAACAATCTCTGCTCAGAAACGCATTTCTACAGGTATAGCATAAATTTTCTTCCAAAAAGGCAAAGCAATGCCTGGGGATAAGAGATAAAGTGTCCGTAACTGATTTTAGATTGCTTATTATATGCTAAGTTGATGCCCATCAATCATAGACATAAAGCAGTCACTTCATCAATAGCTGAAATCATATCAAAGCCAGTTCCTTCGTAGTCACTGTGTGAAGCAGCAACAGTTGAAAATTAAATCAAGAAAACACTATTGCAGCACTTCCTTGGTTATTTATTTGACAAGTATATTACTTGTCAAGCATAGTGGGTTACAATTTTAAATGCTTCACTAGAGAGCCGGAAAACAATTCTCAACATCCTTACAGGATTGGCTGATGGAAATTATACAAATGACAAGGTTTTACTAACACGTAGAATATAGAGACAAGGTAAGAACGTGGAAGGAAAGGGGAAATGGGATTGCAAAATGCTTCGAATACATTACTACCAAAATGGTTCTACACAAATATTTCAATATTACATGAATCAAAAAGATGCTTATCACTATTGGTATGGTAAGAGTATAGGGTTGTGTTCCACTTGTTTGGAAAATACAGCCGAGTTTACCTTCAGTGGGGTTGACGGCCATTGGTAGGCTCTCCCAATCAACCGTCCATGACGGGCAAGGGTGAGCGGTGTAAACAGCGTCTATCCCATTTTCCTGCAGGACACAAGAACACATAAGCACAGGTTAACCATAGACTCCCGACAGAAGCCTCCAGGCAACAGCATGACCACTTCTCACACTTCCTCAACAAGGTGCTAATTAAATCAGGAACCTGTTACAGAGCAGTTCAACCCATTTTGCAAACTACTTTAAAGGTGTAAAGTCCTGTAATTGATTTGACATTTTTCTAGTTGGTACTTAATCATCAAAGAGACCTACAAGAATGGGTAAAAAGTGTGCTATGACAACTATTCCTCATTGAGAATATAAGATGCAAACCAAGTACTAATACATGCAATGCTACAGAACACAGGGAAAATATATGGTGTTGTGATGGGGGATTTCATAGGGTACTTTTTTACTACAAACAAGTTTTCACCAGTTTGGTGAGATGAGGTTAGTCACCTATTTAGAATTAAATTAACCTGCATGACCAAACAAACTCATGTGGAACAGAGTGGAGACAGTGTCAGATTGGTGTTAAAACCTCTAGTAACAAAATGTACAAACAATGAGAAACTAAAGGAAAAGCTCAAGTATTTAAGATTCAAAAAGGATGCAATGAACCATAGAATTTTGTAGCCTAGTCCATATGACTCATGCACTTTGTCTGAAGAGAAACACTGTAGATTTAAAATAAATGATTGACTTTAAGTTACTTTACCATATTACAGTAAAAACTGTAAATGGTTTAACATTGCATTAACACAAAAACTTGTAAAAATGTAAAGGACATTCCGAGAAGTCCCTGTGTGACATCACACACGATTTAATTTTATTTAAGTAGTTTTGTTTCTTGTTATTTTTTACCTGATGGTGTGTATGACCCCTGTGCACTTGCAATGAACTCAGATTCATCATGTGACTTTCTATTGTATACCTGTAATTATGGTGATTATCAGTACATTTTAAGTAAAAAACTGATTCTGGTAAAAAGTAATGAAATATACGTTTAAAAGTTAAATATACATTCAACATTGTGTAATGCCTGAAACAAAACAATATTATAAAATGGATAGTTCCCATCCTGACTTCTAATTGGTCAACACAGCCTTCCAGACATGCTGAAATCCACAACAACAATATATATCAAAACAGACTTCAAATAATTAATCTGATAATCTGCCTAATGACACTCTTTAGCAGTGACTAAATTGAGTAAAACCGTATCAAATCTCTCAAACCACCAAATGAAGCTCCTGAGAATGCTCTCAATCACTGATTTAGAACAAGCCTGGTTCTGCTTGTTAAACAGTAGCTATAGTGACGGTGCATCTATGTTTGCTGCTCTGGCATTACAAATCCAGGCTGGACATAAGGTTTGGCTCCGTGAATGAAAATGTCATTTGCTCTGTCTAAAGCAATGAGCCACCAGCAACAGCTGCAGAGCAGACCTAAAGCAGAAAGCACGCAGCCTGGAAAATCCCAGTGGACTGCTATGCATTAAGAGAGCCTGCTGAGCTCCAACTCATTGACACACACCAAATTGATATCCACTAGCGTGACGGGAAATATCTGATTTATAGTATCTGAATGCCAGAGGTGGAAAACACCAAGCACACAAATAAAAAGCTGGAAGTTCTGCAGCAGGCCTGAAAACTAGACGGCAGCTGTGTGTTTTTGATCACCTGCTGGGGACTCGACTTCAGCATTGTGGTCCGGGGCAGACAGTATAGAGACCCAGCATTGTTACTCTGTTTGCCTCTCCTGCGGGAGTCGTACGGCAGAAGTGTATGAGACCACTGCGGGCTCTTTACTCATTATCGGCAGATTTCTGCACCGGGGATGAAGTGTTGTTAGAGTTTGTGGGCCGTTTAGATGCTGGGTAAATCAGCAGGACTGCTATGGAAGTGGTGGGAAATTGAATAAGCAGGCAGAAGACAGTGCAGGAGGTTATGGACCGAATCAGCGGTTCCTCTGGGGAGAAAAAACAGCACTCATCAGGACAGTTATGATGATGCCACAAGCTGAGCCGTCCATGTAATACAGCCTCTTAAGGGTGCATTATTATCTGGCAAGGTGAGGAAACATGGGGGGCTGCAAGTAGAGAGGGACATCAGTAACAGCCCTTAAAAAGTATGCTGGCGGTACCATCGTATAGAAATGTTAGTAATACCAAACATTTTGATATATTGGCCCCAAACCAATTTGAACACTAAATCAACATTTTTTTTAAAAAAAGTCACTGAATTTGACTGACATTTCTTTCATCTTTATTTTAAAGAAATATCAATTGTTTTAATATTTTGTGACAATGTAAAGACATGCATACATTTTTAAATGTCAACGTATACTTATTTTTACCATAATCAAAGAAAACCACTTTGGCATCATATATGTCCAAAAACTGACTTTCTACTAGTTTTTCTTGTTGCACAAGAAAAATGGCCCCTTACCCTGGTTAATATAGTTAAATGTTTCACACACACGTCTAGATGCATGACTGGCTTGGTATAGGGTCACTATAGTCCTTTTTGTTTAAGGACAAACTCCATCTTACACTTGTGGTTAAACGTTAGCCCACCTTTCAGGACAAATATGTTTGAAAAACTAATCTTCTGTTTGTGAAAAGAGTGAACTGTGAGAAAAGAATAGTTTCTTTCAGTTTTGTTATAATACATCATTATTAATATTGTAAAAAACCTGTGGTGTGTAGGATTCCTAAAGACAAAGATGATAAATTAAACTGCTACTTCTTTTTATAATAAAATTAATGGACTAAAATATGAAACTCATTTAATTTTTCTCTACTTCAAATAAAATTAATCAATCTATATACTTCACCTGATATATTTTCAGTAATGCATGTCTTCTTTCTAAACAAAGCCTAATATTTACCTATTTACACTACTATTGAAAAGTTTGAGGTCAGTAAGATTTTTTTAATGCTTTTGAAAGGATTTCTTCTGCTCACCAAGGCAACATTTATTTGATCAGTAAAATATTGTAACAATTTAACTGTTTTCTATTTTAACACATTTTAAAACGTAATTTATTCCTGCTAAGATAAAAACAACTGTGTTGAAAACAGTTGAACAGTTAAAGGGATGGTATAATGCCTTTTTCACAAGATGTAAAATAAGTCTTTGATGTCCCCAGAGTGTGTATGTGAAGGTTTAGCTCAAAATACCCCACAGATATTTTTATAAAGCATGTTAAAGTTGTCACTTTTTGAGGGCGAGCAAAAACGCACCGTTTTTGTGTCTGTCCCTTTAAATGCAAATGAGCTGCTGCTCCCGGCACAGAGGGCGGAGCTTCAACAGCTTGTGTCCTTTTACCTCACACAGACATGCACTGGAAATTTAAAAAACTTTTAGCCTTTTGTCAGAAAGATTCAAGATTCAAGAAGAAGTGACAACATGTAGACAACATTTCTGAATGGTTAGTTGGTGAATTTATGCAGCTTATGTGTAGTTATCTTCTAGTCATTGATTAGCATATTCTGTCATGATAATCTATAAATCGTGTTCTGGGGGCGGGGTTTATGTAAATTTTAGGGTTGGTGATGTCACTAACCCGGGAGGAATGTCATGTAGTCCCTACCAGCCGTTTGTTGTAGTCCTTAAAAAGCAATTTCATTAAAAGAAAATATCTCCCTTTGCTTTAAACTTTGAGCATTGTAACTTTGCAGATGTTGTTTATGCTCAAACAGCAACATTACACACTAACTAAAGTTAGAAAAGTGAAATCATATTCAACCACCCCTTTAAACAGCTGCAGAATGTTTTTGTAACAATGTAAAAGCATTTACTGTCACTTTTGATCAATTTAATGCAACCTTACTGAATAAAAGGATTCATTTATTTAAAGTATTATTTATTTACTGACCCCAAACTTTTTAACGGTAGTGCATATATTATACAAATACTAAACAGGTTAAAAAACCTGGTTTTCTGTGGGAAAACAAATGGGAAAAAATGACTATATAATTTAACAAATTTTGGCATTGTAGTTGCCACTCGCCACAGTGGCTTTATTTTAAATTGTGAACATATTAGCAATGGTACTGTTTAAAAAGATATTAACCACAGTTTATGGTCTGCAAAAGTGAGAATTTTTAATACATTTTAATACATATTTAATACCTTATTTTTATGAAGCAAAAATGTGCACAGTGGTTCCCAAACTGGGGCACGTGAAGTGACAGAGGGGGTACGCGAACAAAATGCTGAGTTTTCCCGTTCATTTAATTCTACCCCACCTTAAAATAACATTAAAACCGAGCATGTATTTCTAGCAGGCAAAATGCCGTAAAAGCTCAAGCATGTGACATCCAGTCAAATTACCTCATCTTTTGCATTCAAAACTGACAGTATCCATTCCACACAAGCAGCGTGCATATGATGGGTGGCCTGCAGAGTATCCTGCTATAAATCTAGCTACATTACTGCCGTTCTCGACAATGTACCTTTGTAAAAGTGGGGTTTTAGCACGTACTAGCATGAAGAACAAATACAGACACAGACTGTGATCGATTTAAGACTCAAACTCTCTTCGATACAGAAACATACCCTCCGTGAGTTATATGTTGATAATATATTATGAGAAAGAATGTAATTTTTCCCAAATATCCACACGATTGCAAATGTGATATTGATTTAAGACAGTTAAACTGACAAAAGGGTAATATTAAGTGATGTACATTTAAAATACATTATTGTTTGCTCTATTTTGCAACTAAATAATAATTCCAACGAAAACCACCGCAGAACTGCAATATACAGCAGTGTTTGGTGAACAAATCGGCAGCTTTGAACGAATCGCGAGAGTCAATGAATGACTCAATGGCTCACTAATTAAGACAGTGACTTACTGCCACCTACTGGCGGATTTAGTTTTTTAAAAGTATCACTTCGTGTTTACCATCATTTCATATTTCTCTATCGCACATTTTTATTTAAAACATTATTTTATATCTATATATCTATATCTATATCTATATCTATATATATATATATATATATATATATATACACACACATAAGGTAAAACTGCACTGGAAAATCAATTTAAGGGGAAAAATATTGTCCCTTAATAGAAAAGGTGTCACTGCAGTCTAAGTGGAAGACGTAGAAAGATGTTAAAATCCTCAGGGGTACGCCACTCTAAAAAGTTTGGGAACCACTGGCTTCAAGCATGAAATTAGGTTAGTCACAATTGATCATTAGGATTTCATTGTATATTGAAGTTTCTCTGTTATATACCTCTACATAGTCTTTACCACAACTAATGAATGTCAGAATAACAGCTGAAAGTACTCGCAGTGCTTGTCGAAGTCAGACAGCCACGTAATACCAGCCTCCTTAAAGTATCAAGTGGCAGGGAGTCCCATCAGTTAAGAGCGAGTCAGTGCGGCTGCTGTTCTGCCGCGCTGGAGTGCATAAATCCTTTATCATCACGGTTCAGGCCCGCAGTGACACACAGGGCTGCCGTAAAGGGACGAGAGCACAGCACTGAACGTATTGAGAGCAGATCGCTGTTTAGGGATTATGTGAGTTCGCCTCTGACAGGTTTAGTGAAGTGGCAAAGAGAAGCGCTTCTGTGCGTGGCATGTGTAATCTCCTTCTGCGCGAGGGAAGAGTTAGGGAAAGAGAAATGAGGGGAATAAAATAAAAGAGCAAGAGAGCGGGAGAAAAAGAGAGCGAGTGAAATTCAATTACCTGCAGTTTGGTGAGAGTTGGCCTCGGGCCCCCGATGAAGGGCTCTTGCTTAAGTTTGGGGCCGTCCTGCTCTGCTCCACCGGATCGTGGAGCCTCTGGCTGAGGAGGGCAAGGGTCGACCGAGCTGAGACTGAAGAGGGCCATCCCACAATCCTTTGTGGCCCTCAGTACGCTGGGGAGCTCCTGCACACGCTGGTACCATCTCAGCAGCAAGGGCAGATGGGACAGGGTGGAGGGGGTGTGCTTTTGGATGGAGATCTAGAATGGTTTAATCAAAGACATGATACTTATAATATTCAGAACCTCACATCTCATATGCCTCACATGCCTGTGTATAAAATTGATATATGAAAAAAAAAATTGCATTAATAAAACGATGTATTACCATATATATATATATATATATATATTTTTTTTTTATGATTATCAAGCACATTTTCCCCACAGATTCTCATTATTGCAGTGCAAAAGAAAAAGGATATTATTTAAATTGCTAAATATTTATACATCATGTTAGTATTTGTTTGACTTTAAATGTAAGCTGGTTTAAAATATATATATATTACTGGAATGGATCATTATTTATTACAGATTAGTTACACTGAGATTTTTGCTTTACAGTAAAGAGAATATGGAAGGAAAATATGCTTAATTGTCATTATAAATAATGTTACCAGAATTTTTTTTTTTAATTGGTCTAAAAATTCAATATATAGATATTATCTAAATATTTACACATATACATATACACACACACACATATAGAATTCACACACACATACATATTAATTTGCATATTGTTGCACTATTGTATTGTTGGTTTGTTTCTTTTGTTCTCATTTGGATAAGTGTCTGCTAAATGATTAAATGGAATGTAAAATGTAATATATAGCCTATATAAATATATATATATACATATACACACACTGCCCGGCCAAAAAAAAAAAGTCGCTGTTTGGATTTAAATAGGCAAATGTCTATGATTGGATCATTATTGCAGTGATTATTATGTTTCTAGCATGTTATATATTTGGCAACAGTTCTTCTAACCCTAATTGATGGAGTGTGCAGCTTTTCATGCACCTCTTGATGGAAATAACATCAAAACAAAAAAAAAGATTCTTCATGCTCCCTCCCACCCACAATTCTTTCACAATTTGAGCCTGATGAATCTTGACATTGACAAACAAAACAAAAGCCATTTATCTGAGGTCACATTTCAGAAAACAAATGTGCAATCGTTATGGCAAATAGGCGAGACAGTGGAGGCTCTGTGTGTGTGTTTTGCTGCCGAGGAATTTTCGAAAACAGCGCAAATGCATATTAAAAAATGCACACTGACAGCGAGATGCTGTGACTTAAGTAACCCATCAGAGTGCCGTGTCCACTGAACCGAGATCGGCTCCAGCTATCATCATGCCGCAGAGGAAAGACGGGGAGAAAGGGATGAGGAGGACAGAAGGAGGGAGACATGCTAGACGGAGTGTGAAACTAGGAGGCACCGATGCGCCGCTGACCACAGCTGAGCCGAGAGCGAGAGAATGACAGGAGCAGAGAGAGAGAAGAATGAACAATGATCATCAGAGGAGAAAGAAAAGAGCAAGAGAGAAAGAGAAAGGGATGACAGACGTACACAAACTTCACTGCAAAGACACAGCAGGGTGTCTGAAAGAGACAGTCTCTATGATATTCTGCTCCCTAGATATCACTGCAAAGTTTGTTTTTTTGTGTGTGTGTGGAGGAATACATTGAGGTTCCATTCTTGTCCATAATGCATGTATCACTAATTAAAATTTGAATAATGAAAATTAGTAAATAACATTTAAAATAAGCATGATTTTATTCATTAAAGGAATATTACAGATTCACATTTGTGGCTTTCGATTCTCTGATTGGTGGAGAGAATCATGGGTAATGCAATTTTTCACCAGAAATTCCACTGTCAAACATGATTATTTAAAAAATAAGCTGAACTCATGTGACGACTGATGACTTCAAGCGTATACCATTAATCAATAACCTTATAGCTAAGAGTAGGTCTGTCATTAAAAGCTACACTGTGTACTTTTTTAAGTTGATTCTTAGCAAAAAACACTTTGTTATTTCAAAATGATATGTGCTCATTAATGTGTAATTACTTCTACCAACTGATCAAGTATTCTCGTAAGCATAGAATCTGCCATTTTACGAGTGAGTCGCTCGAATGGCGGCAGCCATGTTGCGCCTCCATCTTGAAAATACATTAGCCAAAGAGGGACATACCTGGAAATTCAAGCTTCGCCTTTCGCATTTTGACACTCAGTGGCACTGTGACGAATGCGCGGGGGAGATTACTAGCGACTGCCGGCAGATTTGAAATAATACGGCCACCCTAGGAGTTAAAACGCCCTCAGAATGGGAGGGGCTAGAAAGTAATATTCAGCTGGTAGTCATAAACAATTTCACCGCTAGATGGGAGAAAATCCTACACAGTGTAGCTTTAAAGATTCAAAATCAGAGTCTGCCAGGATGGATTCTGATTGGTTGTCACCAGCTGTATATATAAAAAATCACTCTGAAAGGGATTCCAACAATATAGTTCCTCTGTATTATTATTTGTAGCTGTGGATTCGCACAGAATAAGAACGATTCTAAAAACTTCATAGTCATAATTATTGTCTCTAGTAGGAACAGATCTTAAAAAGCTTGAGCACTTAATGCGGCATAAAACATAACTGCGGTAATGTCATCAAGCACTTTATTTTATTAGTGTGCACACCTCCATCAGACGCTAATGCACTGTTTATCTAACAGACCATTAAAAATAAAGGTGGGGGGGTGCCATAGAAGAACCATTTTAGGTTCCCTAAAGAACATTTCAGTGAACAGTTCTTAAAAGAACAATCTTTTTCTTAGTTTAAAGAACATTTTAATAATCGAGAAAACTAAATTCCACTATAAAGAACCTTTTGTGGAATGGAAAGATTCCATGGATGTTGAGGGTTCTTCATGGAACCAGCGACGCCAATAAAGAACCTTTATTTTTAAAAGTGCACAGTTATAATTCATGTTGTGAAGAGGCCTTTATAAACCAAATGCCACTGATGAGTAATAGTCAAGCGAATGCTGGCGTCAGACTGAGGCAAGCTCTGAGAGTGAAAGAGTTCAGGGACATCACACTGCAATGAATCTAATTCACACTCCCAAATTAAATAGAAACTACCGGCCTTATTTAATGCAGGGCTGAGAAAATCAACTTGAAGTAGGAGAAGTCACGGGAGACTTCTGTGTTTGATATAACTTGAAAGCACCTGTGAGCCTCAATGGTCTACTCTACTGCAAAAACAAATGAATGAATGGCTCTGTTTGTGAGGAATAGTGATTTACACATAATGAGATAAAAATGATGTTCGATTTGTTTGTTTTACCAGGTATTGATGGATGCAGGGCAGCAGGACGACATCAGTGAGGGTGAAATACAGCCCTTCTGCAAACACGTGCTCCAGCTCTGGAAGGTCTGTGCTCTTGACTTTCCTGATGTCAGAGCTCTCTCTGGTGGAGGGAGGAGGAACCGCGACCGCAGAGAGCTTGGCCAGAGCAGCACTGAGCTCAACTCCCGGGTGGGATTCACTCTCTGTGCTGGGGCCTTTCAGTTGAGAATCACTCTTCTTCTGCTGCTGTAGCTTCTGTCTGCGAATCTTGTCGTCATTGTGGACCTTGACGGGTTCCCCTAACCTCTTCTCTAAGTTCAGGATCGCAGCAGGAAGTCGACACATCTGGTCTTCAGGATTTCGTAAGTGTTCCTCCACTGCAGAGGGAATGTCCAGCTCACACAATCTAGTCCACTGACTCACCTGAGGAGCAAATGACAGTTAGAAATCATTTAATAACTGATAAATGTTGATGTACGATCCATGACTTATTTGGATGGTTGTCCAGAGTTTCATGTAATTAAGCAAACTAGGAATGCACTGATTCTGAAATTGTGGCCGATACTGAAAAGCTGATCATTATTTTTATGTTATGGTCGATAGCCAATAAAATTAGTGCTGGATAATTGATGTAATTCTTAAAACAAGCAGAAACAGTAAACAAGGATGCATTAAACTGATCAAAAGTGACAGTAAGGACATTCATAGTGTATTATTTGTATTTCAACTAATGCTGCTCTTTTGAACTTTCTATTCATCAAAGAAAAAAAATCAACAGTTTCCAATTTTCAGATAAGTAACTTTTTTGCTTTAAAAATAGCAAAAATCACTATATCTATGTTATATATATTTTTTTAGTTGTGTACTTACATTATCCCGACTGTTTCCAACAACTTTCAAACCAGGAGAAATTTGTAATTTAATTCAAGAAACGTCCCGTTTTGTCGCCGTCAAAGGCGTCATATCCGCGTTCTCCCTGGTTTCTGCTCGTACTGCCATGGTAACCAGAGCTATGAACCAGAGCCCTCTGATAGTAACCAAGGTGACAGACGTGGACCACTGTGTAGTTCGTAATGTCTATCTGCACGCTGTTGTCGTTTCGTTCAAACATTATGGACCATGGCAAGCAGACTTTGGATAAAAAAGGAGAACTAAAACGAGAATCAATATCAGCGCGGTGTTTTCGAGGCTCGATGGTGTTTTAAGCCCCCAATGGCTCCTTAGAGGCAGCTAACCCTACCCTCAACCTTAAACCTACCCATCCCCTCGCTGCCTGGAAGGCGCCGTTGAGGGCTTAAAACACCAAACACTGTTTTCGAGATGCCGAGAGCTCCCATAGACAGTATATAAACGAGAGCTCCACGTCCGAGACTTCGACCGCTCCTACATGTACTTTATTAAACAGGTGAACACATTTACATAAAACTAATCAATGTTATATAGTTCAACAATGATAAAATGTCAGAATATGATCTGTATGTTATTCTATATGTTTACTGCTAGTCTCATACAGACAAACTAACACATTAATTTCAACACATTCAAATGCAGTTTAGTGTGATAGTGTAATGTTAGACCAAGTGAAACAGCGCTGCGTTACCTCACAAGTTTAATTTGTCTAATAAACTGACCTGTGAGTAGTAATTCTGCACCTGTGAGTAGTAATTCTGCGTGTAGTTCGGTAGAATGAAATGTCCATATTCCTTTTATATCCGCGGGATTCGCGTCGCGTGTGGAGCTGATAGCTGTCTCTTAGCAATCCTGACCTGCTTCATATCACAGTCATGATAAAAACATTGATGTATTTACTCATCTATAAACATTATTAGATCGGTCGGCTTGACGTTGACGACAAGATCCATAACTCTTAGCAAATGTTGCGTCATCAAACTACACCTTTGTTATTGTAAGAGGTTAGCGACCCCTAGCGGCGAAAAATTCCATACTGTACGTTTAAAATGATTTCCGAAGGATCATGTGACACTGAAGGCTGGAGTAATGATGCTGAAAATTCAGCTTAGCATTACAGGATTTGCCTCGATTTTATAATACATTCAGAGAAACCAGAGATTTTAAATTGTAACAATATTTCACAGTTTTAACTGTATTTTTGATCAAATAAATGCAGCCCTGGTTAGCATAAGAGACTTCTTTCAAAAACATTTTAAAAAAATCTCAAGTATTCCAAACTTCTGACTAAAAGTGTAGGTTTTAGTCATTTTAAGTGTAATATACTATATTTTAATCGTTATTTGTCATCCCAAACATGCAATATGACGTACATTTGAAATTGTAGTAGGTTGACTGACACAAAAGCTTCCCAAAAAAGTTGCTTTAAGGCATTTTAAAACCATAAATGTCGCTAGTATCTGACAGATTTGTCTGAAACGGGTGTCTTGAGACATCACACATGTCCCGGTGACAGCCTAAGGCTCTAAAGACAGCAAAAAAAAGAATCAGGGGAGCAACCCAAGCTTGTTTTTGCTCTGTTATGCCTTATAGCTACTATCTGAAAGCATTGAGCTCAAATATCAACATCTGAATGTGTGATTCTGTGATGTTGACCTCCAAAATTTAAGTGATCGTGCCTGTCAAAACATGTCAACATGCTTGTCACCCCACAGCTAGTTCACACAGATTAGTTCACACTTATAAGGCCTAAAATTAACTCGCCAAGCGCCAAATGCGAGTAGTAACATTGATAACTAAAAGTAAAAAGGATAACTATAATGTATGGCGTAATAGCACTTTTGGAAGTACTTCGACTGGCGCAGTAAAAAGTCACGCCTGATCCTCTTTCCACTATTGACAGAAGTGAGAGGAAGAGGATCAGGCGTGACTTTTTACTGCGCCAGTCGAAGTACTTCCAAAAGTGCTATTACGCCATACATTATAGTTATCCTTTTTAACCCGCTTAGAAAAGCGCCACGTTTTATTTTGTGTCACCATACTTGGTCGTATAACTACTCGTGTAACTGTTTTTAAATAGGGAAAACGTTGATGTGTTTGGTCACTGCTAGATACCACTGAATATACTGGCGTAAGCTAAGTGCTTTCAAAGTGTCACCACGCGCTAGAGCGATTAAGTGCACGCACTGAGATGAGAGAGGTATGTATCAACTCGTCTTAGATAAGGGAATAACATAGTTTAATATGAAAAAACGGTAGAGTATCCCTTTAAGATTTGACAGTTTAAATATTCCAGCGCAAGAAGATGCAGACTTTTTTTACACAAATTCATGGCAAAAAATTGTGAGAATTCTAGTAAACATAGCTGGTTATGTCTTAAGTGAACGCAAACAGTTGAGAAAGTAAACACGTGTACAGTATCAGTATACTAGGTCTGTGCATTTGCTCTTAAAGTGACAGCAGCCTAATAATCCTGTGGTTGACACTTCACTGTAGCTGTGTCCACCAGCATTTTGACAGTCAAAAATAGTCGATCTCCGAATGCAACGTAACAGGGAGGAGAGTAAAGATGGAAAGCTCCTAAAGCTCAGTTCCATATAAATTCACGGATAATTTGTTGTCGTTAGTGAAATCAATATTGACCTTGTATTTGAAAAAGGATCCTCATATAAGAAGCAATATTAAAGGACAACTCCAGTGAAAAATGAACCTAGGGGTTAATTAACACATGGTTACTGAGTCGATCGTTCCTTGGGATGCGTTTTCATGAAAATCGAATGTAAAGAGTTTTATCTTTAAAAACAGATTAGCTCATAACACTAGTATATGGGGCACAGAGTAAGTAAAAGTAAATCGCTAGTTAATACCACTAACAAGGCTCAAAATAGCCTCACACTAACACGGTAGCATAATGAGGGTCCCTACATGCAAACCGAAGCATTGAGAACTTTGTAAGTGTACAGACAGTTTAATAAGAAGATAGTTTATAAAGACAGTACATTACGCGTTTACAGACAGGCGTCATCTTGGAAAACAGTCTCGACTAGTCGAGTCACGAACGCCGTGCTAAGTGAGCTTGTTGATAGGAATTACGTTTGTGAAATCTAACGTAGCACGGCGTTCGTGACTCGATTAGTTGAGAATGTTTTCCAAGAAGTCTTTATAAACTATCTTCTTATTAAACTGTCTGTACACTTACAAAGTTCTCAATGCTTCGGTTTGCATGTAGGGACCCTCATTATGCTACCGTGTTAGTGTGAGGCTATTTTGAGCCTTGTTAGTGGTATTAACTAGCGATTTACTTTTACTTACTCTGTGCCCCATATACTAGCGTTATAAGCCAAACTGTTTTTAGAGATAAAACTCTTTACATTCGATTTTCATGAAAACGCATCCCAGGGAAAGATCGACTCGGTAACCATGTGTTAATTACCCCTAGGTTCATTTTTCACCGGAGTTGTCCTTTAAAATTCAGAGTCCGTTCATTCGCATTCGGAGAATATTTTTGACTGACAAAATGCCGGGCGACACAGCTACAGTGAGTTATTCAAAACCTTTCTTTTTAGTAAACTCTGTGTACACAAACAATGTTGTCAATGCTCGAGTTCATGTGTAGAGCCCCTGGTGATACTTCCAGAAAAGTTTCATGTCGTGTCGAGCCTTCTTAGTGTTTTAAAAATAGCGATTTTTGATGATATCATAGAAGTGCCCCATGCACTCCCATTCAAAAGGCAATTTGACCGAAAACTAAAATACGGTCAAACTTAAAAGTGGCGTTTCCATTCTAATTATGCTTTTAAATGAAAGTTTGCCTCTGGTAGATTAATAAAAAGACCCTAGGTTGCATTTTGGTCTACGCAGTGTTATTTTACTTACATTTCTGTATCTGAAAACTACTGTCAGACCTACATGAAAAACCTGAAAAGCAGTTTATTTCATTTGTGTCTTTGTTATATTGTATTTATTTGCGCATTTGCTTGTAATTTGATTTTTGTTCTTATTTTATTTCTGACTGTTTAC
The DNA here is from genome assembly GCF_963993115.1 of Abramis brama. Classification (NCBI taxonomy): domain Eukaryota; kingdom Metazoa; phylum Chordata; class Actinopteri; order Cypriniformes; family Leuciscidae; genus Abramis; species Abramis brama. The sequence continues at coordinate 29,821,531 of NC_139964.1, read as the reverse complement.
TTGTCTTTAATATTTTTTTATATTTTTTATATTAGTAGGCAGTAGTTTTAGCTGTGGTATCGAAATTGGAATAGAGAATTTTCACTGGTAACTAAAATTTTGGTGTCATCACTGCCTGTTTTTGCAAAAACAATGGATGGACAATGGATGGTTTCATGGATGGAAGAAAATATTTATTTTCCCACAAGTCAACGACTCACCGGCCATTGGCAGGAGTGGCAAAAAGTTAGTTTTAAGCCCTGTTATGACTATGCAATGGGATTTTAAGCACTCGTAATCTCACCTCAGCACAAGCCTTGAGACAGGTGTTCCTGAAGCCCAAGAGGGACGCCACATCCCTACGGCTTGACATCAGCTGGCATGAGCTCTGAATGATGTGTCTCAGTACGACAGCTAGCCCGGCTCTGCAAAAGCAAACATCAGGCTCCAGCGCAGCCGGGAGACGACACATCTTAACCAGCCGTGGCAGCTCGTCCCTCCTCACCTCAGACACAGCGAGACCCCCGGGCACCAGCCCTGACAGGGACGGCAGGATGTCTGCTTGATCTGTGACCAGGTAGACGTGGAAAGATGAGCACTCTGTGTAGGAGAGGAGGAAGAGGACGATAGAGGAGTGCAGGGGGAGAGACACGGCTCCGTTCACACTGGACACTTCCAGATAGAGGCTCTCTCTGTCTGATTGTGCCTCAGTTTGCTTCATTCTGACTGTCTAGTGGAGGGCTTAAAGTCTGCAATAGAAATAAAGGGATGGACTCATTAAAAATGTTTCAAATGAATGTTATAGCAGCATAATGCCAGTGAAAGACTTAAACATGAGAGTGAATGTCTGGAACACAGTTACAAAGAGATGCACAGTTATAAATAACGTGTTCTATAACTACAAATAAATAACTAAACACCTCCTATGCAGCATGAATTGTATATTTTGTGCAATAAATAATTGCACATAAATGTTTCAGTTTAGCACATCAATAAATGTCACTAGTCACTATATGAGATTGCTATCTGACTGCGTTTTCCGTGGCGTCACATTACAAAGTACAATCAGGTAAAAAAAATAAATGAAGAAAGAATGTGAAGTGAACCTACTCACAATAGTGTTTGAAATGAGCAAAACAACCACTAGGAAACACATGTGCAACTGTTTGTGTCACATTAAAAATAGTCCGACTATAAACCGACAATCGCGCTTGAGTTCCATCAACTCTTTGGGAATTACATTACTTGTTTTTATGATGTTTATAATCAAAGAAAATTAACAAGTAATGCTTTAAACAACGTTGCAATCGTTTGTTTAACATATAATGAGGTTTTATCGCGTAACAGTGAGTGAATGCCACTTTTGTGGCGTTATTCCAGTAACTTAGCCTCATAGCATAATTGCCTAAGTCATATTTTTTTTTAAATGACTTCTAAGGCAATTATGCTATGAGGCTAAGCAAACCATCAATTATGTGATGTTTATTTTGTAGTGACTTTATAAAGTAAAGTTAAAAGTATGCTGCACAAAATTCAAATTCAAAACTGTATCGAGAAGTGTTTTACTTTATTCTTAATTATTTGTATAGATATTTTGTGTGCTCAATTTGTATGAGAAGAAATGCGCTACAGAACACTTGTTTTTGTTTTTTTAAAACCTGATTTTGTGACCTTACGGTTCTATGCGGTTTCATGGTTTCAAAGTCTCGAAACGCGAAATGTAATTTAATTCAATTTTTTTTCCCAAACTTGTTTTGAATGATAAAAAAATAAATACTGTTCCTGTTTTTCAAAGTAATCGTGCACAGCATCGTACCGTTGTTGTTGCTATGGTTACGCTCCTCACGCCAGCGCATAACATTTTGTATAACATTTTGACTTGTAATCTTGTAATTAATCTAGTTTAAAATCTTGCTTTTGTTTTCAGTGATGCACTTGAAAAAAAAAACTGAAAAGAGTATAAACTCGTACGTAAAAAGAGTACGAGTAGCACTTTCATGTAGAATTGAATCATAAGATGTTTATTAGTTTAACGAATCTTACAAAGGTTCAAAATTAACTTTACGTCCTTATTTTTTGCAGCCAAATCAGCATTTTCACACAGATTTCTTTGATCTCCTCAAATCAGTCTCGCTTTAAATAAAGAAAAAGGTCGCGGTGAAGGGCGTTGAGCGCAAGAGATGATATAACACTGAGGAAGAATGAAAAAAGGTAATGTTTCTTCTTTAATACGTGAAATGAGTTATATTATAAACCTGACATCTAATTTGATGCTGACATTGCTTTGATATTCGGTTTTGGATTAAAGGAAAAAGGACAGCTGGAATTCTGGTATATTTGCGAACCTTAAAGGGATAGTTCACACAAAAATAAAAAAAAGTGTCATCATTTAGTTTACGTTACTCATGTATAAGTTTCTTTCTTCTGCTGAACACAAAAGAAGATATTTTGAAAAATGTTGGTACCAAAAAGTTGATGGGCCCCATTGACTTCAATAGTATTTTTCCATACTGTGGAAGTCAATGGTGTCTCACAGCTGTTTGGTTACTGACATCCCAAAATATCTTCTTTTGTGTTCAGCAGAAGAAAGACATTCATACAGGTTTGGAATAACTTTGGGGGTGAGTAAACAATGACAGAATTTCTATTTTTGGGTGAACTATAAACTTTAATGGAATTTCTATAATCCTGTTTCTAGATCTTTTTGATTATATTCAGAGATAATTTGTAACTTTTTCCGGTTACATAATGTTCAATTGACAGTCAAATTCAATGAACACAATCTAAATTTAGAAACCTGCTGAACATTACAAACATGCACTCTTTGTAGGATGTAATAACTCAGATCATTACATTGCAACCATCCTCTCTCTCATCCAGCTATCAATTCACTTGGGAGAGGCGCAGTGGTTTAAGCCCAGCCAAGGAGGCATCCCATAAACCTTCAAAGGGTGTGTATATAGTTCATAATTTACATCTGAACATAATTGTATGGTTACACACACATGTTGGTTTCACTATATCAGTGAAGACATCTCAGAGGTGATGATGTCTGTTAAACCAACCCTAGTATACATATTTCAAATAGTGAGAACTAGTGCTGTCAAATCGATTAATCACATCTAACATAAAAGTTTGCAAATATATAATGTATATGTATATATATATATATAGAGAGAGAGAGAGAGAGCTGTACTTGAAATTATTCAACCCCCATTGCAAATCAGGGGCTCGTTTTTCACTAGATTTACATAACCAAACCTGTACACACACCTCCATCTGCTTTCAAAACTGACAATTAGTTTGTTTCTACATCAACATCATGTTTTTATTCAAGTCAAAATATCACTGAATACGTTAGAAAACGTCAACTAAAGACATTGTTAAGGGTCAGAACAGGCACACTGAAAAACATTTGGTGTAGAAATAATTTTTAGTCCGAAACTGCTTGTAAATTTCAGTCATAATTACAAAGAAACAGCAAGATGCACTGAATTAAACATGACATTTTGAAAATTATTTTCTTGTAAAACATGCTTGAATAATCATTGTTTTATTTTTTTTAATTTATTTATTGCAGTGTAGAAATAACTCATAAGGTAGCAACTGCAACTTTTAACAATGTAACACAATGTTAAAATTGAAACTGTAATATCTAAAGGTTGGTTTTCAATCCACATCCAAAACTTATTCCAAGAAGCGTAGGTTAGTGTAGTATTCATATGTGCATTTACATTATTCATGAAGCAGATGCCTTTATGCAAACGACACAACAAGTGTTGAATCCTTCATGTTTCACAAGCCGCTCGAATTCAGTAAAGTACCCAAGTTCAAAAACGCAAGTGCATGAGTGTGCCTGAAAGGGATCAATTAATCAACTCAGAGTCAGCACACGAGAAGAAAAGCCTCTCTCTCTGTCTCTCTCTCTCTCTGTCTCTCTCTCTCTCTCTCTCTCTCTCTCATCTTTTTAAGTGTGGGGCGGGGTCTCTCCAGCTTTTTCCGTCCTTCCCTTTGATGCTGAATTGAACCTCCGCTTGAGCTGGGAGGGGGGAAGCTCAACAGGCCTCGGAAACATATCATTACCAATTTGTTTGCGACCGGGCAGCGCTGCTCCCTGGGAGTAAAATACAGCCTTGGTCTGGAGGCAGGAGGCAGGAGGCAGGAGTCAGGGCTGGAAATAGCACGCGGAGCCAAGCCATACATTTACTGTCTCTGGGAGCATGTGGAAGAGATTTTCCCCTGCCTGGTCTCCACCACAAGCATCACTATTAGAGCGCAGGGTGGAGACTGGGAAAACATGCCCCTCTGAACATGTAAGTTTGAGAGAGATTGTCAGAGGAGGAGTGTAGAGCTGCGGGAAACAACAGGCAAGTGATTCTGAATGAGAGAAATATAGCTATAGGATAAACTCTTAGTTTGTTTTGATCTGCGATTTAGGTTTTTTTTGCGTTCACATAGTTATGTAGAAGAGTTATTAGATATGATGATGGGTGTTTTTCTCTTGTTGCTGTACTGTGGACAAATGTTGCAGATTTGTAATAGGAACTCATTTCCAATGCAATTACAATACAGCCTAAATTGATTTGGAGGAAATCGATGCCTTCGTGTTGAGTGATTCGCACAATCCATCATTCTTTCTGCGTATTTCCTGAAGCTCTGTTTGTCGTTTATAAATATTGTATGTCGTCGTGATTGTGGTTTTGGAGATGCACTTTGGGGGTGTGATGGAGCAGAGATGTTCTCAGACCTGAAAGCTTTCGGATAAATAGAAAAGGCCATTCCTGAAATGTTCTTGTGTCTGGGTTGAGAAGTCACAGCTGGACTCAAACATGAACACGGATACTTTTAGCCCGTGTGGCTTTTCTCTAGACAGCATTTTGCAGTTGTTTCTGATGTTTCGGCTTTTAAATTATATGCTTTTGCGATGATGTTTCATACAGTATAGATGAAAGATTTCTAGACTTACAGAAAAATACAAAAAAAGTATATTAAAATCAAACCATTCAAACAGTGCATCAACTTTGTGACTGTACAAATTCAGAAATTAAATAGCTAATCAGCTAATTAATCATAATAAAACTGTTAATATTTAGTGATTTTTAGTGTGTGTGTGTGCGTTAATTTTTTAAACTGCATTTATTTAATCAAAAATACATAAAAAGAGTAATAACATGAAATATGATTACAACTTAATGTATTTTATTCCTGTGATGTAAAGTTTCAGCATCATTACTCCAGTCTTCAGTGTCACATGATCCTTCAGAAATCATTCTGATATAATGATTTGCTGCTCAAGAAACATTTCTTATTAATATCAATGTTGAAAACAGTTTTGCTGCTTAAAATTCATGTGGAAACTGATTTTCTTTTTTGATGAATAGAAAGTTCAAAAGAACAGTATTTGATTCCGAAATCTTGTGTAACATTAGAAATTAATTTATTGTCACTTTTAATCAATATAATGTGTCCTTGCTGAATAAAAGTATTAATATGTACATAATATGTTCTTTTGATTTATTTTCGAAGAATCATGTTAATTAAGTACATTAGTTTAGGGTAAGTGTTTGCCCTGTGATATTCATGGTCAAAAATAGCCATTACATGTTAGATGACGCAACACTTTTAATGTTTCGTATATGTCTACAATGTACTTCTTGTTCGTTTAATGTACTTCTGTTTTCTTTTTTCAAAAGGCTGTTCCTGCCACATCATTTGAGAGCTGAAAACAGAGGCCTTTCATTATCACTGCAGAGGAGAGGAACCTTCAGTGCCTTACAGGAGAGCGTCTTGGCAGGAAGTCAGTTGTTAGTTGTGGGCACTCATGGCATCAGAAGACCACCAAGGAAACAAGGACCCCGCAGACACTTCCAGAACAGATGGAGCTCCATCCCCTGGCACATCTTGCCCCGTCCACAGCCACACCGCTGAAGACGCGAAGCGGAACGGCTTGAGGAAAGGACTGGTCAGACACCGAGACTATGTCAAAATTTCTGTGCCTGAAGGAAAGGTCAACCGATTGCCGTCAGAATGGTGGAAGACGTTCATCGCTTTGTTTTATGCCATTTTGAACCTGGTTTTGACCACGGTTATGATCACGGTGGTTCATGAGAGAGTACCACCCAAGGAGAACAGCCCACCCCTGCCGGATAAGTTCTTTGACTATATAGACCGCGTGCAGTGGGCGTTTACCGTGACTGAGGTCAATGGAATGGTTCTGGTGTCCGTATGGTCCATTCAGTTGCTCTTTCACAGATACAAGTAAGATGCATCACTCAACATTACACTGATGAGGACATTGTAGTCTATTGATCTGCTCTTTTGGATTACTCTGGCATGTAATGGTTTTTTAGGGTTATGTTTAAGATGATGTAGATCAGGGATAATTAAATGTGAAACTTGAGGACAGTTATGTAAATTAATATCGCATTGAGAAAATCAATTTCATAGATATCATAACCAAGCACTTTCCACACAAAAAAAAGAGTATAAAATAAGACTTGACTCTTAAAAAAGTTTTTGTATGGTCAGTAGTAAAAGGACCTTAACCTTCAAAAAATATTGAATTATATAACTAAAGGTAACACTTTATTTTGATGGTCCACTTAAGATATTATACTAACTATAAGTAACTTTGCAACTACATGTCAACTAACACTCATTAGAGTATTGGTAGACTGTTAGTTTAATATCTGCTAACACTTTATTTTGATGCTCCCCAACAGACATTCTACTTGATCTGGGACTTTATTGTCATTATACATATAGTATATAAAATTACAAATGCCATTTTAAATTCTACTGACTATAAGTAACTTTGCAACTACATGTCAACTTATTCTACTAACCTGAACCCTAACATAAAAGTCTACTACAGTCTACTAATACTCTAATGAATCCTAGTTGATACAGTATGTAGTTGCAAAGTTACTTTTAGTTGACGTTTAAAAATGGTAAAAATGGTAAACCTTATATAAAGTATAATTATTAAAAAATGAAAAAAAATATTATTTAGCTGGGTTACACCTCATTTAGACATTCGAGCATATATATATATATATATATATATGTGTGTGTGTGTGTGTGTGTGTGTGTGTGTTTGTGAGAGTGTAATTCTACACACACACACACACAATAAGGTTACACCTCATTTAGACATTCGAGCATATATATATATATATATATATATATATGTGTGTGTGTGTGTGTGTGTGTGTGTGTGTGTGTGTTTGTGAGAGTGTAATTCTACACACACACACACACACACACACACACACACACACACACACAATAAGGTTACACCTCATTTAGGCATTCAAGCATATATATGTGTGTGTGTGTGTGTGTGTGTGTGTGTGTGTGTGTGTGTGTGTGTGTGTGTGTGTGTGTGTAATTCTGTACACACACACACACAAACACAATAAGGTTACACCTTATTTCAACGTTTGAGCATATATATGTGTGTGTGTGTGTGTGTGTGCAATTCTGTTGACATTTTAAATTCCTTAAATTAACATCTTAAATTTCCTAAAAATGAACATTCCTATAAAAATAAAAATTTGTTTTTGATCTTGATGAATTTTCATAATTTCCAAATGAAAAATGGACATATTTACTTTTGTACCCCCATCCTGCCAAAAAGGGTCCAACTGATGTAAATAATTGGGTTACAATTTTATGGATTGTTCCATTTTTAAATGGGGGAAAGTCTATAAATATTACATTTAAAAAAACGTACTAACTAAAAAAAAATCATCAATTCAATGATGACTTCTTTTTTTTCTGTTCCACATAGGGCTATTGTAGGAAGACGATATTTCTTCCTTCTGGGCACATTGTACATGTATAGATGCATAACCATGTACGTCACCACTCTACCCGTGCCTGGCATGCACATGGTCTGCGCCCCAAAGGTAAACGCCAATTTAAAACAGTATCTCAGCTGTTCCTCATTCTCATGATCCCCTCAGGATCTTATACCTGGATATTATAAGAGAAGAGAAGGTATTTGGCTTCTTAAATTTGTAATATCCTCTGCCTCCCTCGAGACAAATATCACGGCCTTTACAAAGAGTTCAGACTATGACTTTTCATTTCAAGATTTTCATTTTCATTTCATGTCAACAAACCACTCATCTTTAAACATTCAGTATCTTCACTCATACTTTCCCCTGACCCTTTCATTCAGCTCTACGGAGATTCGCAAGCGAAGCTGCAGCGTGTTCTGCAGTTGCTCTCTGGCGGTGGATTATCAATCACTGGTTCCCATCTGCTGTGTGGAGACTTCCTGTACAGCGGACACACTGTCATTCTCACGCTCACGTACCTCTTCCTCAAGGAGTGTATGTCACTTTCTCAGATGCCAGACTTGATTTTTGACACACAAATACAATGGCTGTTTGCTAATTACAGACCTAGATTCTGTTTTTAGCCAGTCAGAAGATTTTGAGGCACTTTCATTTTTGCATGTTCAGCATTCACACAGCAGCCCGTTATGATTCATCGCTGATTCTCTCTCCTTTTTTTAGATTCTCCTCGTTCTTTCTGGTGGTACCATCTTATGTGTTGGTTAACGGCTGCTGTGGGAGTTGTGTGTATCCTGGTGGCTCATGAGCACTACAGCGTGGACGTGGTGGTGGCATATTTTATCACCACACGACTGTTCTACTGGTATCACACTATGGCTAATCTGCAGGTAAATATATCAGAAATATGAAATAACAGAAATGCTTGAAAAGGGCTTTTATTATATAAGGATTTTGGTTGTCTTCCTGTCATGTGTTTACCCTTAAAAGAGGAAATTCAGGTGCATCATATGACATCAAAGGGATTAAAATAAGCATCAGATTCTGTCATTCATATTTTTTGTTCATATTTTACACTAGCGTATACACTACTGTTCAAAAGTTTGGGGATGTTTAAAATGCTTTTAAAAGAAGTGTCTTTATTTGATCAAAAATACAGTAAATTCAGTAATATTTTGCAAAATATTAAAATAACTTTTCTATTTGAATATATTTTTAGAATATAGTCTTTACTGACACTTTTGATCAATTCATTGCATCCTTGCTGAATAAAAGTATTAAATTCTTTAAAAAAAAAAAAAATCATAGACCCCAAACTTTTGAACGGTAGTGTAGCTTGACTCAAAGCTGAAATGTAAGATAAAAGTCAACATTTTTATTTAATGGGGTCTAAATATGTTTTTGTTTAAATTTCGTTCACATGTATAGCTTGATATGTTTTGTTTTGTGTATTGTTGATTTCTTTGACCTTAGGTTTGCCCTCCAGCCTCGTGTAGACAACTACAAACCCAAAGTAGACAACTGAAACCAAAGGATGCTCGCAGCTCAATTAGTGATTTAGATTCTGGGGGTCATTAAACCTAAGGCACCAAAATGGCACTAAGCCTTTTACTGAAAGTGTTTACATGACTCAGAGTGTACTGAGAATATCAAAATCCATTAAGCCGAGCATTTGAGAAATGACTCCCTGATGATGGTAAAGTGCAGCACGTTCGATTTGAGCCAATCTCCATCTTTTACAGGAAAAAATCCTTTCAAACTATCAAAACACATCACACTTGTTCATTCAGTTATGAGCAGAGTAGCCTACGTTATCAAAACTGTCATATCTCTGAAATTATATTTGTGGTGATGAATCATCAATGAATAAATGTAAATGCAGTGATTATGCAAATGTGATTTGTCCTGACAGGAGAGATCGGAAACAGAATAATGTCTGTGTCCTGATGTTGATTTAGGGCTTCTGTCCTTTAATGATAACTTTGATTTTGATGGGATTGCTTTGGATCTAAAACATATGAAAGCTTGTTTCTGCCACGGAATATAAAAAGAAAGAAGAATAAAAAAGTTTTTATCTTTTAGCAATTATGAGTTTTTATCTCACAATTCTGACTTTATTTCTCACAATTCTGAGTTTATAATTTGCAGTTCTGACTTTTTCCTAGCAATTCTTGACTTTTTTCTCGGAGTTCTGAGTTTATAATTCACAATTGTGACCTTTTCTTGCAACTCTGACTTTATTTCTTGCAATTCTGAGTTTAAAACTCGCAATTTTGAGTTTAAAATGAGCAATTCTGACTTTTTCCTCGCAAATCTGGGTTTATAACTTGCAAATCTAACTTTTTTCTTGAAATTCTGACTTTTTTCTTGAAATTCTGACTTTTTTCTTGAAATTCTGAGTTTTTAACTTACAATTCTGACTTTATAACTCGCAATTCTGACTATATTCTCACAATTCTGAGTTAATAATTCACAATTCTGACTTTTTCCTCACAATTCTGAGTTTATGACTTGCAATTCTGTTTATAACTCGCAATTCTGACTTTTTCCTCACAATTCTGACTTTATAATTCGCAATTCTGGCTTTTTCCTCACAAATCTGACTTTATAACTCGCAATTCTGACTTTTCCACACAATTCTGACTTCATCTATAAATTACAGAAACGTCTGTATGTCTGTATGTCTGTTATTCGCATATCTCACGAACCATTAGTCTGATTGATTTCAAACTCAACAGGTGTCTTGCACGAGTAAGTGCAGTGCCAAGTTTGACATTGTTTGGATGAGAAATGCAAAAGATTGTAGTTGCCTATGCACAAACTGTCTGCTCAAGCATAGCGTTTTCTCAGAGTTCCTTGTGTGCTTTCTACTATGCACAAATAAAAATGTCACTGAACTTTTGCTGTGCAATTGTAACAATGAGCACTCAAACACACCAAACCAACAATTACTAAAAACACACTTAAAAACGTATTTTGCACGGGCATTTTGCACTAGTTCTCACAATTCTGAGTTTATAACTCACAATTTTGAGTTTATAACTCACAATTCTGACTTTTTCCTCACAATTCTGACTTTATAACTCACAATTCTGACTTTATAACTCACAATTCTGACTTTATTCTCACAATTCTGACTTTATTCTCACAATTCTGAGTTTATAACTCGCAATTCTGACTTTTTCCTCGCAAATCTGAGTTTATAACTCGCAAATCTAACTTTTTTCTTGGAATTCTGACTTTTTTCTTGAAATTCTGACTTTTTTCTTGAAATTCTGAGTTTATAACTCACAATTCTGAGTTTATAACTCACAATTCTGAGTTTATAATTCACAATTCTGACTTTTTCCTCACAATTCTGAGTTTATGACTTGCAATTCTGTTTATAACTCGCAATTCTGACTTTTTCCTCACAATTCTGACTTTATTACTCGCAATTTTGACTTTTCCACACAATTCTGACTTTATAACTTGCAATTCTGACTTTTTCCTCACAATTCTGACTTTATAACTCACAATTCTGACTTCTTCCTCACAAATCTGACTTTATAACTCACAATTCGGACTTTTCCACACAATTCTGACTTTATAACTCACAATTCTGACTTTATTCTCACAATTCTGAGTTTATAACTCGCAATTCTGGCTTTTTCCTCACAATTCTGAGTTTATAACTCGCAATTCTGGCTTTTTCCTCACAATTCTGAGTTCATGATTCGCAATTCTGAGTTTATAACACGCAATTCTGGCTTTTTCCTCACAATTCTGCATTTTTAAATTCTTAAATTAGTTATTTTATCCTTGACATAGCCAGAAACATTTTAGAAAACCATGAACATGCATAAAAATGTTCTTTCCATTGTTTCTATAATTTGTATATATCCTTAGTATGACATTAATTATTATAATAGAAATAATATTTTCCTGTTTTCACCAGACTTTAAAGTGTTCTCCGAACAACTACCTCACTCACACCTGGTGGAACCCCGTGTTTAACTTCTTCGAGAGGAACGTCCAGACCCAAGTGCCTTGTTCTTTCTGCTGGCCGATCACATGGCCCCCTGCCTGCCTGAAGAACCCCTGTAAGAAATATTCCATGGTGCAGAGCAGCCGAGAGGAGTGATGCGCTTCGACCACCACGTGGAAATGCTTTGTTTTTGGCTTGTGGCTATCTCAGTGTTTACACCATACCAAAGACCAAAGACTGTTCGGCTATTGTTTATAATTACATCTTATTTAACAAAGAGCCAAACAGCTCATGATGACCAAAAATTGTAAAACGTAATAATATTTGAAAAGTCTTTTTTTTTAACATTAATTTATATTCCTTCATTGTGGCTATTTAAATAAGCACTTTTGTAAGTATTTTAAATGGCCTACTGGACGTGTTATGGTTGTAAAATGATGGATTTTTGGGAAATCTCTATCAAAACAAATCTATCAGTTTGTGCATGCTTCTTAGTTGTCATATTTTCCTCTTGTTTTTTTTTTTTCACCTTGTATTTAATTGTTATTTAAAATTGTCATAATGTTGACAAACAGGTTTATCAGTTTAAACTGGGTTTATTAATTTTATACACTATTTTATATTTTAAATGCATGCATTCAATTTTAGTTTAGTTTATGCTTATTTTCTATGTCTTAAAAACATAAAGACCTACACAAATAAATGGTCTACATTAACACCTTGTGTACTTCTTGTTGCATAAAATTCTCAATTATCTCTTTCGAAATTGCATTGAGGCAGCAAATTGGGATGCTTAAACCTGTAAATATAATTACATGTATTTTCATTTTTAATTCAAGTTTTACTGTTATTATAGAGGCTCTAAAGAAAGGTATTTATTTATCACGATTATTGATATTTGAGATTATATTAATATACATTGTTCGTTTAGAAATCTGACTCCTTTATTTATACATATATATACATAAATATTGTTTTCCTTGACAAAAGAAGTGAAACCCCATAATAAGGGATTATCATCTCTTGTGAAACTTCTCTCTGCTTCCTCTATTGGATAGTGACCTCAGTTGAACCCACCCATTCGTTCTCGTCATCGGTTGATTCACCAATCAGCTCTCTGCGTGCTCCTCTCAGCCAATGGAAAATACAACAACACGCAACCCATGCTGCAGCAGCTCCAAGAACACAGTCAGGAAGAAAATGTGTTTGATCAGCAGCAGATAAAAGTATTGATCTGGAGGAACTATGCGTCTGTTTTAGGAGTCAGTGGATCTGAAAAGCGAGCGAGTCATGGACGCTTCCCCGGGTCTGCTGTGGCAGTATGTGTTCTCGCCTGCAAACCTTGTGGGTTTCACAGCGTTCCTGCTTGTTTTCTATGTACTGCAACAGTACCAGAATCATCACAGATACGCGAACATCCCTCCGGGTCCAAAGCCATGGCCCATCGTGGGCAACTTCGGGGGCTTCTTAGTGCCTTCATTTATTTTAAAACGATTTGCAAAGAATCGTGAAGAGTTTGCAAAGACGGTCTCAAATCCGCTATCACCTCAGGCTGGACTTACCGAGATGTCCAAACTGTATGGAAATATATTCAGCATTTTCGTTGGGCCTCAGCTCATGGTCGTGCTGACGGGATATGACGCTGTCCGGGACGCGATGTTAAACTACCCGGAGGTGTTCTCTGACAGACCACATATACCGCTCGTTACTATTATCACCAAGAGGAAAGGTAAGATAACCAGTCGTAGTTAATGATTGCTGCATGCCATGATAATAGATCAGTAGATTAGAGCAGAACACAATAGAGTAGACTAGAATAGAATAGACTAGAATAGAATAGAATAGAATAATATGAATAGAACAGTAGAAGAGACTGTCTCAGAATTAAATTGAACAAAAAACAGTGCAGAATAGAATAGAGCAGAGTATGACAGACTGGAGCAGAATAGAATAGAATCATTTAGAATGAACAGAACAGCAGAAGAGACTGACATAGAATAGAACAGAATAAAACAAGGCAGAATGTAAATGAATATAACAGAGTGTGATAGAGTACAGCAGAATAGAATGATTTAGAATTTAACAGAATAGAACAGTAGAAGTGACAGACAGAATAGAAAAGAACAGAATAAAACAGGGCAAAATAGAATAGAACAGAGTATAACAGTCTAGAGCAGAATAGAGCAGTAGAAGAGATGGACAAATAATAGAATAGAACAGAATAAAATGGATCAGAATTGAACAGAATAGAATGGTATTAGAGACTGACAGAATAACAGAATAAAACATGGTAGAATATAATAGATCAGTAGAGTAGACTGGAGTAGAATAGAATATAATTATATAATTCTGCAAAACAGAATAGAACTGAACAGGACAAGCGGGGAATTAACAACAAAACAATAAAGCAGAATAGAATTATACAAAACGGAATAGGAAAAAAATAGCAGAATAGAATAGAACAAAGAAGAAGAAAATATAATTTCTGGGCCTGAATAGAATAGATCAGTAGAGTAGACTGAAGCAGAATTGAACATAGTGATTTAATTCTGCAAAACAGAATAGAACTGAACAGGACAAGCGAGAAAGGAACAACATAAAACAATAAAGTAGAATAGAATTTAACAAAACAGAATAGGGCACAAAAGAATAGAACAGAACAGAACAGAACAGAAAAAAATAGCAGAATAGAATAGAACAAAGAAGAAGAAAATATCATTTCTGGGCCTGAATAGAATATATCTGTAGAGTAGACTGGAGCAGAATAGAACAAAATAATATAATTCTGCAGAACAGAATAGAACTGAACAGGACAAGCAAGAAAGGAACAACATAAAACAATAAAGTAGAATAGAATTTAACAAAACAGAATAGGTCACAATAGAATAGAACAGAACAGAAAAAAAATAGCAGAATAGAATAGAACAAAGAAGAAGAAAATATCATTTCTGGGCCTGAATAGAATATATCTGTAGAGTAGACTGGAGCAGAATAGAACAAAATAATATAATTCTGCAGAACAGAATAGAACTGAACAGGACAAGCAAGAAAGGAACAACATAAAACAATAAAGTAGAATAGAATTTAACAAAACAGAATAGGTCACAATAGAATAGAACAGAACAGAACAGAAAAAAATAGCAGAATAGAATAGAACAAAGAAGAAGAAAATATCATTTCTGGGCCTGAATAGAATATATCTGTAGAGTAGACTAGAGCAGAATAGAACATAATAATATAATTCTGCAAAACAGAATAGAACTGAACAGGACAAGCGAGAAAGGAACAACATAAAACAATACAGTAGAATAGAATTAAACAAAACAGAATAGTTCACAATAGAATAGAACAGAACAGAATAGGACAAAATAGCAGAATAGAATAGAACAACGTAGAAGAAAATGCAATTTCTGGGCCAGAATAGAATATATCTGTAGAGTAGACTGGAGCAGAATAGAACATAATAATATAATTCTGCAGAACAGAATAGAACTGAACAGGACAAGCGAGACAGGAACAACATAAAACAATAAAGTAGAATAGAATTTAACAAAACGGAATAGGTTACAATAGAATAGAACAGAACAGAAAAAAATAGCAGAATGGAATAGAACAAAGAAGAAGAATATTTTAAATCTGGGCCTGAAAAGAACAGATCAGTAGAGTAGAATGGAGCAGAGTAGAACATAATGATATAATTCTGTAAAACATAATAGAACTGAACAGGACAAGCGAGAAATGAACAACATAAAACAATAAAGTAAACAAAACAGAATAGGTCACAATACAATAGAACAACAGAACAGAAAAAAATGGCAGAATGGAACAGAACAAAGAAGAAGAAAATATAATTTCTAGGCTTAAATAGAATTGATCAGTAGAGTAGACTGGAGCAGAGTAGAAATGAACAGGAAAATCGAGAAATTAACAACATAAAACAATAAAGTAGAATAGAATTAAAGAAAACAGAAAAGGTCACATTAGAATAGAACTGAACAGAATAGGAAAAAATAGCAATTTTTTACTTCGAAATTTTAAAAAAATAGTTCCTTAAAAAACAATCGCGTTTCGATACAAAAAAGCAAAGCTTTGTATGTTTGAAGTGGATGTCGTTCGCAGGGATTGTGTTTGCACCCTATGGCCCGCTGTGGCGGACGAACCGTAAGTTCTGTCACAGTTCTCTGCGCAGCTTTGGCTTCGGGAAGCTGAGTCTGGAGCCGTGCATCAGCGAAGGCCTGACCATGATCAAAACAGAACTGCGGGACCTCATTGAGAACGCGGGGCCGTCAGGAATCGACCTCACTCCTCTCATCAGCAATGCAGTCTCCAACGTCATCTCCTCCCTGAGTCTGGGCCAGCGTTTCCATCACCAGGACCAGGAGTTCCGGACCATGCTGGATCTCATGTCTCACGGGCTGGAGATCAGCGTCAACACCTCCATTCTGCTGATCAACGTGTTCCCCTGGCTCTACTACCTGCCCTGGGGCGTTTTCAAGGAGCTGCGGCGCGCCGAGGTCGACATCACCGCCTTCCTGAAGAAAATCATAGCGAGGCACAGGGCCACGCTGGATCCGGACAATCCCAGGGATTTCATAGATATGTATCTGGTGGAGATGCTGGCGAAGCAAAGGGAAGAGAGTTCAGAAGAGTGCTTGTTCTCAGAAGACGATCTCTTCTACATCATTGGGGACCTCTTCATTGCTGGCACTGATACCACCACAAATAGCGTTCTGTGGAGTATTCTCTATATGGCCTTGCATCCTGATGTGCAAGGTAAGGGTGATGTCATTTACAAACATCTGAAGGTTTGGCTGATAATATACGAGCTCTTTGTCTGGTGACCCCTCAGAGAGAGTTCAGCAGGAGATTGATGGCGTGGTGGGATCCGAGAGAGTCCCGTCTCTGACCGATAAGG
Source organism: Abramis brama (assembly GCF_963993115.1). Lineage (NCBI taxonomy): Eukaryota > Metazoa > Chordata > Actinopteri > Cypriniformes > Leuciscidae > Abramis > Abramis brama. Next base: position 29,804,868 of record NC_139964.1, on the reverse strand, counting down.
GCAGTTTGCCGTACACAGAAGCCACCATTATGGAGGTGCAGAGGATGACTGTAGTGGTTCCTCTGTCAATACCCCACATGGCCTCCGAAACCACAGGTGAGTTTTGGTCTTTGGCAGAAAAATACAGAAAGTGAGGCAAATCTGAGTGCCTTGATTATATTTCATCCCAAAACCAAAAAGAAAGAAATAAGAAATTAGATCCTGCGGTAAGAAAATTAAGCTGATTTTTGTATATCAAATGATAAAAATAATAAACATTATTACCGTATTGCAAAAGCAATAGTAAGTGATACATTACTCATGTAGTACTTGCTATTGCTATTAATATTATTAATTTTTTATTTACATTTTTTAATTTACATAGACTCAAAAGTAATATATATATAGATACATTTATATATATATATATATATATATATATATGACCTGGTTATGATTATGATTCACCCAAGAATTTTCAATATTTTATATACAGTGCCCAGCTGAAAGTATTTGGACTTTTGTTTTTCTGTGTTGTTTTTTGTATATGTTTGTCTAAAGTAAATTATTAATGAATAAAACTGAACCAGGTCAACTAGAACTGATAAAAGTCAACCTTAACCTTTAAAATCTGTATTTTTTTATATCAAATCCAAAGGTTGCACAAATATTATCACTGTACAAATACTTTCAGAAGATACATAAAAAGTTAATAAGTTTTTTTTTTTTTCAATCAAATTTTCAGCTAAATTTGTCTCTTCCCAGAGTTCCGAGGGTACACTATTCCTAAAGGAACAGTTATCATCCCAAACCTCTGGTCAGTACACAGGGATCCTACTGTGTGGGAAAATCCTGATGACTTCAATCCAGCCCGATTTCTGGATGAACAGGGCAAGCTTCTCAGGAAAGATTGTTTTATTCCATTTGGAATAGGTATGTTTTCAAATGACAAAATGTAGCCTAAAAAACAGTAATATTTAGCGTTAAAAGTGCTCCTATTATGGTTTTACATATATTACCTTTCATATAGTGTGTGTAATATAGCTGTTTGCAAATGTAAAAGGTCTGCAAAGTTTCAAAGATCAAAGTGTAGGATAAATGGAGTTATTGTCTCCCCAAAAGAATCGATTCTGAACTGTATTCAAACCTGTATGTCCCATCCTTAATCTTGTAATTATATTTTCATCCCTCCTATTTCCCCCACTCTTTCTACCTTTTCCGATTTTCTTTTGTATTGCATATAAATGCAAACATATACTATGTGGTAGTTCAATTTCTACCATTTCGTCATCTACTGCTTGCTTGGCTAATTTATCTGCTTCTGTCACATGCCTGTCCTGTCTTGTGCTACACATGGGTGTTTTGTTATGTTGGGCCATGTGCTCGTGTCATTGTCTGATCCCTCCCCCTTGTTATCTGATTATTGTTTGAGTTCATCCATCTGTTCCCTCCTGATTAGTTTCCCCTTATAAGTCCCCTCTTGTTTGCAGTCTGTGTCGGTACGTTATCTAATGTTTCCTGTTCCCCGTGATCCTCCAGAAAGTTCTTGTTCTGTTTTGGTTTGGTATTTATTAGTTATGTTTTCCCCCTCGTGGGTTTTGTTTTGTGTTTAGTGTTTCTTTTATAAATAAACTTCATTTCTCTGCACTTGAGTCCTCGCACCTTTTTGCATTTATCCCACCGTGACAGCTTCTTCATTCCCTTTAATCCCACATGGGCTGGAACCCACATAATATGTGCTTCTATCCTACCTTGTTTTAACTCAAAGAGATTTTGAAGGATTTCCATCCATAAACCAAACCCTCATCCTATTCCTAAGCCTATAGTAAGTACATGTAGTTAATTATTACTCAGTACTTAAATGTATAATTACACTGTAATACTGACACCTTAAAATAAAGTGTAACCAATAGCCCTTACATGAGATGTAAGGGCTATTGGTCTAAAATTAGCCGGCTTACTTGGATCCTTCCCTGGTTTCCTTATTGGCAATACCAGTGCCTCTTTCCAACTTTGTGGTAGTACCCCCATTTCCCAAATTTTAATATAGAACTCTAACATTACGTTCAACGATTCCTCGCTTAACTGCTTAATCATATAATAGCTGCTTTAATCTTGACCAGGAGTAGTTTCTCTCATTCTCCTCAGTGCTCGTTTTAGTTCTGTCATTCCAAATGGGACATCCATTGTATTATCTCTTTCTTCTTTTTTTTTCCAATAGATGAGGATCTTCTTTTAATATCTCCTCCCTTTTTTTCTTAAATTCTTCAGTCAGACCAACACAGCTTTGATGATGGTTGCAGTTTAAATACTCTCCCTCCCCTCCCATCATCCAATCACAGCAGGGCATTGATTATTGGATCAGGTGGAAACGATTTCTCCTACGAAGAGAGAGAGAGAGAGAGAGAAACAGAGCGAAACAGAGCACAGATTGGGCACACACAAACAAAACCTTACGGCTCTGGACGTAACAACAGCGCTTTTAGTCGTTTTCGTGGTTCACATGTTGACAATGCTGTCGTCTGTACGTGAAAAATGCAAAGGAAAAAAGTTTCAGTTTTTAGTACATCGTTGTCATGTAAACGTACCCTAAGTTACCAACTGCTCTTATGATGAGGACTATGTTTAAACAAGTCGTTTCTGTATGCCACAGGTCGCAGGGTGTGCATGGGAGAGCAGCTGGCTAAGATGGAGATGTTTCTGATGTTCACCAGCCTAATGCAGGCCTTCACATTCAGGCTTCCTGAGGGGAAATCTGCTCCCTCCATGCATGGACGCTTCGGCCTGACTCTGGCTCCATGCCCATTTACTGTCTGTGTTAAAGCACGCTGAACAGGCATCATTGGGAAGCAAATTGCACTGGTGGACCGTGTTGACCAGGCACCTAAGTAAGGGCTTTGTAGTTGTAGGATGAAGCAAAAGGTTTGATATTATTTTTATAAAATTTGCCTGAACAATTTCAAGAAATAAGAACAAATACCTAAGTATTATATCAGCATATTTCAGTTTTATTATTGCATTTGTTTTAAAATATTCATTTCTTAATTTAATCAAACTGAACTGCATTATGTTTCAAAATGATTACTGGATCACTGTACTGTACTACAAGACTGTTATTATATTTTATTGAATTATTGTCGAAAATGATTTAAAACATTTTATTTCATTATTCAATGTTATAGTAAAAACAAAACATTTGTTTGATGTAGGCCAGAAAATAGGTCCTATTTTTTTTTAACTAATATTTGCTAATTTATTTAATTTGTTCACTAACAATGGACAAAGGGACAATGGACAGTGGACCTCTTTCTAAAAGTCATAAACATTTCCAGGATAGAGTCATTTCCACCACATCTTAGAGATGATGTATCGGCTCTGATGTCATTGTGTGGTGGAAATTATTTAAAAAAAAAAAAAAAAAAAAAAAGGAATAAAATGGCCAGCTTTGTCTTGCTACGGCTAATTTCAGAGCTAATTGCACGTCCTATATATAAACAGTATTTTCACACTTTTTATATAACGTGACAAGAAAATACTGATTGATTGGAAATGATGCACAATAAAATATTCTGCTGAAAAGCAACATTTGCCTTGTATTTTATCATATTTCATCACTGACTACTAAACAAAATCTGATTCGGTCCTTTAATTTGCCTCTTGAAATATGAGCTGACTGGTTTTTAAATGGCCAAAACATAACACTGTTGCCTCCTTGGTAAACAACTGCACTATTTTTTGATAAAACGTTACTTTTTTGGTGTTTAATAACTTTTATTATTTTTTTAAAAGAACTAAAGAGTTTTATATTATAACAGCAAATCAACAGGTCATACTACTCCATATTATATGTGAAAAAGCCATTGCGCGAGGAGGAAACCACGTGATCAGTTCAACCTTGCTTCAGTTCAGTTCTCGAGCACGCGCTGAGAAGCTTGGCTATCGTCAGTGTCATTCTCGAAACAGCCGCCATGGCATTCATCACGCGCCAGTACATCAGGAGCCTCTCATCTTCTGCAGCACTACATGCAATTAAACATGTCACAGTTATCGGAGGAGGACTGATGGGTGCTGGCATTGCACAGGTAACGACAGAGAAATATCATCAATGCATTAATTTGCAAAGAGTTAGTGTAGCCATCCAGGCTACAAGCTAAGTGCTATCACACAGTTAATAAAGAAGAAGATTGTTCTTTATAGTTTCAAATTCCATGTAGTTGCAATGCGGTGATCAGGATGAGTGTCAATAAATCGTGGCCAGTTTGTTGCAAACTTCTCCCACCATGTTGCGACTGTCTCTACTTCTAGAGTGACCTTTCACCCACTTCTGCATATAGTTAAGGTTAATAGGTTATTATGTGTTTTTGTTTATAAGCATATTGAAATTGCTTGAAATACATAGCTTAAAAGGATAGTTCACCCTAAATGTAAAATTCTGTCATTATTTCCTCACCCGCCTCGAGTCGTTATAAACCTGTATGACTTTGTTTTTTTCAGTAACCCATTGTGTGGGTATATGTTACTCTCATGAGTCTGTACTTATTTTGAATCAGTAATTATTTATGACCGCTAAAAAAGTATGTTCTATATTAGGGATTTTAACGATTAATCGTCGATCGATTAATTGTCGATAATACATTTAATCGATAAAACTTAACGATCATAGATTAAACGGGGTCAGCCCTATGTTCCCACGGCCCTATGTTCCCACGGCCCTATGTTGCCACATTTCTAAGATTTTTTTTAGGATTTGTCTAAACCCCAGTTACAGGTAGGTTTAGGGGTGGGGTCAGGGGTAGACCATTAGGTTTAGGGGTGGGGTCAGGGGTAGGCCATTTGTGGGAACATAGGGCTGTGAGAACATAGGCATGATCCCGATTGAACAGGTTCATGCACTTGCGTTGCTTCATAAAATTGAGGTGAAACCACTGGAGTCGCATGGATTACTTTAATGATGTCTTTTTTACTACCTTTCTGGGGCTTGAAAGTGGTAGTTGCATAGACTGTCAATGGAGGAACAGAAAGCTCTCAGATCTGAGGTCTTCATTTGTGTTCTGAAGATGAACTAAAGTCTTACGTGTTTTGAACGACATGGGGGCGAGTGATGACAGAATTTTCATTTTTGGGTGAACTATCCCTTTAATGTTTCAGGTTGCTGCATCCACAGGACATTCAGTGGTGTTAGTGGACACATCTGAGGACATACTGAAGAAGTCTGCAAAGGGCATTGAGGCTAGTCTGAAGAGAGTGGCGAAGAAGAAGTTTGCAGAAAAACCTGAGGTTAGTTTGACAGCACCGACATGAACTGAAGTCTCAAAGTTGTTGATTTCATGTGGGGTTTAATGGCTGATGTTGCTCTATTGTTCATTAAATCATGGAAAGATAACTGTGGCTCACATTCTCTAGGATGGAGAAGCATTCATTCAGAAAGTCCTGAAAAATGTCTCCACAAGCTCAGACGCTGCGTCTGTAGTTCAGGGCACTGATCTTGTGGTGGAGGCTATTGTGGAAAACCTCAAAGTCAAACAAGATCTGTTTGGAGCTCTGGACAAAGTGGCCCCAGAGTAAGAAAAAAATCATTTTTCAATTTCTCAGGAAACCTTGGGAGAACCCAGGCTCAGTCGGGGGCCAGTTCTCCTCTGGCGTTTTCTAGTTCATAAATGCCAGAGGAGAACTGGCCCTGACTGAGCCTGGGTTCTCCCAAGGTTTTTTTTCTCCATTAGGTCACCTGATGGAGTTTCAGGTCACCATTAGGTCACTTGATGGAGTTTTTCGGTTCCTGTTGCCTTTGGCTTGCTCAGTTGGGGATATTTTGGGGATATTTAATTTAATTTTATCAATCAATAAATTCCACTAGAAACAAACCTTGTTGTATTATTTTAATTTAATACTGTGAAGCTGCTTTGATACAATCTGTATTGTGAAAAGCGATATACAAATATACTTGATTTGAAACAATATAGGGTGCAACAGAGTTAAAGGTCCAACGGGGTTGTAACCACTAGATGGCGCAAATACTCATACAATCATAGGCAGCAACACAAAATCAATTCTGAATTAAGTTGATCCATTTTTTTTAATGTTATGGATTTTTGTAGCAAATGAGAATAGTTTTGAGACTGATATTTTGATACAAAAAAATATTTTTGTTCAAGGTAATTAAATCAACAGTTTTGCAATATCTGAAGAATATGGAAAATATAGTATTTGGGGTATAAACTTGACAAACATAATAATAAACAGTTGGCTGACTTTTCCATTTGTTGACATGATATTGTTAGATTTAAATGGTCAATTTATGGTAAATACACCTTATTTATAATGAAACCATCAAATTTAAAGGGATACTCCACTTTTTTTGGAAATAGGCTCATTTTACAACTCCCCCAGAGTTAAACAGTTGAGTTTTACCGTTTTCGAATCCATTCAGCCGATCTCCGGGTCTGGCGGTACCACTTTTAGCATAGCTTAGCATAGATAATTGAATCGGACAGGACCATTAGCATCTATCTAAAAAAAAATGACCAAAGAGTTTCGATATTTTTCCTATTTAAAACTTGACTCTTCTGTAGTTACATCATGTACTAAGACCGACGGAAAATGTAAAGTTGCGATTTTCTAGGCTGATATGGCTAGGAACTATACTCTCATTCCTGCGTAATAATCAAGAAACTTACTGCGTAATGATATGACGCAGCGCCTGAAAATAGTCCCCAGCACGGTAACTTCCACGGTTATGTTGATGGGAGTTAGCCTATTTTCAGGCGCTGCGTCATATCATTACGCCTGCTGCACACCATGGTACGGCAGCAAAGTTTCTTGATTATTACGCAGGAATGAGAGTATAGTTCCTAGCCATATCAGCCTAGAAAATCGCAACTTTACATTTTCCGTCGGTCTTAGTACACGATGTAACTACAGAAGAGTCAAGTTTTAAATAGGAAAAATATCGAAACTCTTTGGTCATTTTTTTTGAGATAGATGCTAATGGTCCTGTCCGATTCAATGATCTATGCTAAGCTATGATAAAAGTGGGACCGCCAGACCCGGAGTTCTGAATGGATTCGAAAACGGTAAAACTCAACTGTTTAACTCTGGGGGAGTTGTAAAATGAGCCTATTTCCAAAAAAAGTGGAGTATCCCTTTAAATATATGATAATCATAGCATAGCCTATAATAAAATATAATATTGTTGCTACCGTAAAGCTGTATTAAATTATTATGGGCTGTCCTTTGAGCACTATAAGAAGCTTTCAGAATATGTTTTAAATTGCATTTTTTCTGTAGTTTTAAAATGAACAAATAGCAATGACTATGTATTAAATTAATATAAGTCAGTTGTTTTATTTATCAGAATAAACAAGTGCAAGAATTTGCTGCTGAAGTGATTGTTTTCAACAATTATTAACTGATTTATATTACGCCAGAAGAAAGAGCACAGCTATTTAGGAAATATGTTGGAAATATGTCACTTATACTGTTCATCATCATTATACTAAAACATTTGATGAAGAATGCAGAGATCTGCCAATCAGAATCTAGTATTCTGGAGATCTGAGAAAATAGGAGTTAATGTCCAGTGTTTTATTTTGTTGTAAATTGGGTCTTCCTTGTTAGCATGAATGGTGAAGAGAGCTTGTTTCAGTGTTGTATCAGTCAGATGTCTGTGTTCTCCTCAGACACACCATCTTCGCGAGCAACACGTCGTCCCTGCAGATCGCGGACATCGCCAGCTCCACGGCCAGGTTAGATCGCTTTGGCGGACTGCATTTCTTCAACCCCGTCCCAATGATGAAGTTGGTGGAGGTTTGGATTGAAATTACAATTCACTCACTGCACAACCATCCACATTATACAAATGTCAAATTCTGTTCAAGATATTGAAGCTTGCATTGAATTGAATATCTTAAACATGAGTAGGTTCATTCTCTTGACTTGACTAACTGTCTTATCTCAGGTGATTAAAGCTCCAGCAACAAGCCAACAGACTTTTGACGCTCTCCTTGAGTTCAGCAAAGCTTTGGGGAAGCATCCCGTCTCGTGCAAAGTAAGCATTCTGTAGTCTTCTATTACAGTCACGTGAGAAAGAAAGGACACCCTTTTGAATTCTATGGTTTTACGTATCGGGACATAATCATGTTGTTGTATATCATGAATTCAAAAGGGTGTACTTTCTTTTTCACATGACTATATACACTCACCGGTCACTTTAGCTACTCTTTGTTAGTGCCGGGTTGGACCCACTTCTGCCTTCAGAACTGCTTTAATTCTTCGTGTCACTCATCAGACCAGGCAACATTTTTTCAATCTTCTATAGTCTAATTTTGGTGAGACCGTGCAAATTGTAGCCTCAGTTTCCTGTTGTGGTTCAAGATTTGAAAAAGTCCCTCAGCTTCCACTTGCTGTCTCCTCTCAGGACACTCCAGGTTTCATAGTGAATCGTCTGCTGGTTCCTTACATGATGGAGGCCGTTCGACTACACGAGAGAGGTACGTGTGTGAAGCAGTCAAGGGCGATGAACGGACACCAAAACATATTTTGGTGCGGGGTTTTTTTTTTTTTCATAATGCTGTATATTTTTCTCAGGTCACGGCTCCAAGGAAGACATTGATGTGGCGATGAGGCTTGGGGCTGGTTATCCTATGGGTCCGTTTGAGCTTCTGGACTATGTTGGATTGGACACTGCAAAGTTTATTATTGACGGTGAGCATTCTTAATTGACTGTGCCCAGTTTTAATGTAATAGTATTGTGTTGAGGATTTCTAATTCTGTGTTTGTGTAGGTTGGCATGCGATGGACCCTGATAACCCCCTGTTTGGCACCAGTCCCCTGCTCAACAAACTGGTGTCAGAGGGAAAGTTAGGCAAGAAAACTGGTGAGGGATTCTACAAATACAAGTAACAAGTGAAGATTAGCAGCCTTTCACCTTATAAACCGACAAAAAATGTCCAGTCAACGAAATGCACTGGACTAAGCCGCTAGTCCTCAAAAGACTGTTTATGAATTGCACCAATGTTAATGTATATAGTCAGGAATGAAACCTAATTAGTGGTCAGATGCACCAGTTTTCCCAGGGAAGTCCTGTATGAAATTCTGGACCAGATCAATCGGGATATAAAAGGTTTATAAGACATCAGTGTCTTCCTCTACATCTAGTGCCTTGCTATGATTCTATGAACTTTGAATGTGTCACATTAAAAGGTTTGAAAATGTTTCAATGTGTTTTGTAATTATTCATTGTCATATACACATCAATTGATATTAGCAGATAAGCTTTTATAGTCTTCGTTATTGTCAATCATTATTGGAGTAATGATGTTGTGAGGTAAACTTCATAGTACAACATTCAGCCACTAGAGGTCGTTGTTTCATCATTAATTCAAACTGAGTTCACTCTCAACAATAGATCTTAAAGGGACAGTTCCCCCAAAAATGAAAATTCTGTCATCATTTACTCGCCCTCAAGTTGTTCCAAACCTGTATGAATTTCTTTCTTCTGTTGAACACAAAAGATATTTTGAAGAACAATTGGAACCAAACAGTTGTGGGGCACCATTGATTTCAATAGTATTTTATATTTTTTTTCTACTGTGGAAGTCAATGGTGCCCTACAACTGTTTGGTTACCGACATTCTTCAAAATATCATCTTTTGTGTTCAGCAGAAGAAAGAAACTCATACAGGTTTGGAACAACTTGAGGGCGAGTAAATGATGACAGAATTTTCAGTTGTGGGTGAACTGTCCCTTTAACTAAAGTGTTATTTGACGTAAATGCGCTCCCTGCACATAAATCTAATATTCCAAAAAGAAAATGGAATATGTACATGTACATTGGCCTTAAAAACTATATGGACACTCCGCTCACACTTAAAAATGAATAAATAGAATATTAAACCAAGTGACATTCATGTTAAAGACTAAAGATTTGAATGTCCAAATACATTTTGTAGCCACTGTATGATTCAAAATCATAGAGAAAGCTCATTGAAAAAATCTTGCATTTTAGTTGAAGCTATGAATATTAAAGTAACATTTATGAATAATGTTTATTTATGCTTTATATGAACTTTTGGTGCTTCTGAAAGCTGGTTTGCTGATTTTTTTTTTATTTTTTTTTTTTACTAAATCTGACTTCTTAGTTTTTTAAATAAAGGCACTAAGTGAACACAAGATGCTCTTACTGTGGACTCACATCACATTTTGATGTAAGAACTTTGCCTTCTGAAGAATTCATGAAAATATTCATGTATTTCAGTCCTATAACTGCATATGCATTTATATTAGACATGCGATTCCAGTTGTTGCAAACTTAGACAAAAAAAACAAAACAAAAAAAGATAGGCCAGCAACAGGGGTTTGTCACCAATATTATTAAGAAATTTCACATGGAGCTATGGAAATATTCAAAACATTGATTTCTTAAATTATCATTCAAAACTAGGCCTACATCTCTAATTTTACAGTCCAGAATAAGTACAATATTATGATAAACATCTTCATACGACAAAATGGCTTTTTAAATCTAATTGCATTAGGTTAAATATTAATGGCAGCTGCAAATAAATTATTTCCTACTGTAGATTTCCAACTCACGTTTTCCCCGGACGGTGAGGCCTTCCTGGGAATCCCGCCGTCTGGACACTTCATGGGAACAGTGGAGAGTTTCCTACTACATGACTTTCCATTTCAAACAGCCATTTTTGTCTCATTTCTCTGGTGTGGTGATTGTTCTGAGGCCGCTGGTCACTTTGTGTTTGAGGTTCTGGCAGACAGCCATCATCATTACAGCGATGCCCACAGACACCAGACTGAGTGAGTAAATGACATCACACCTACATCATATATCACATCATCATTATGTTCGGAACCACGAGGACAGCTTGATAAAGCTCACGTCAAGTCAAAACACTTCAAACTTACTTATTACTGTATTTACATACATGTATGTGAGGGACAATTTATCATTTAACTGAACTGAGCAAATGTTGTATTTGTATTCAAAACCGCGTGATTCTGCGAATAATGGGCCTATTTTCAGTTCAAATATTTCAAATATAACGTCTTCCTGTTGTTTGTACATTAATTTGGCGATTGTTTGCGATTATTTCCAGAAATATTTGTTTGTCACTTTTTAAAAATCGACTGACAGCACGTTTAGGCTATTAATATAAAATAGTTCAAACAATAATTAGACCCAAGATTACGAATAATAGGCTACACACAAATATGAACAATACGATATAAATACATAATATATATGTATTATATCATGTAATATGATATAAAACAGTTTTATTGTCTGTGTGTGTGTGTGTGTGTGTGTGTAAATGTTTAAACCGCTGTTTAGTTATTTTCTGGTAGGTCTGTAGGGTACTTGGGTAACTTATTTCTAATGTCATATTGCACTTACCTTATTTAACACTTATATTTAAACAGAAGACAGCTTCATTACTGCAACATCCAGCGTTTAGTCGCTGTAAAATGCTTTTTGCCTTTAAATAAATGTAGACCTACATAAATTAGTGGTGTCAAAACGATTAATCGTGATTAACTGCATCTAACATAAACATTTTTGTTTATATATATGTGTGTATTTATATTTATATATATTTATATATATATATATATATATATATATATATATATATATATATATATATATATAATATACACAGGTTATATAAACAAACTTTTGTTATATATATGTTAGATGCATTTGATCGATTTTATAGCACTAAAACAAATGCATGTAAATGAGCTCGTGACAAAATCAATATTTGTTTTTTACATACAGATAATGCTCGACACTATAGGTGCTGTATCAGATAAACTTTTTTTTTTTTTTGTATCAGATAAACATGACTACTTCTGTACATGAGAGTAGTAGTGTAATAAGGCAGTCATGTTTTTATTCCATCTTCTTCCAGTAGGTGGCGCCCTATCATACATTGTCCTAATAGCCAATTCAGTTGTAGTAACAAACATCCTTGATGAGACCAAAGAAACACTTGCCAAACATGAGCACAACACCCATAGAAAAGAATAAAGACAGAACAAAAGACTGTTAACAATTAGAATTCTGTATAATTGTGAATCATATAGGCTGAAATGACAAGCATTTTATTAAGAACTACACTTAAAACATTATTTGTTCTGTCCATAACTCAGATGGCAGTGTTTCATGCATGAGGTGGCACTGTAGTAGTATAAACGTCAACGGTGACAGTGAGCTTTACTGATACTAAAAACATTTATGCAGAACATCCTACATTCACAGTTCTGTGTGCGGTCTGTCATAGTGAATCTGCCATTGCATTCAGCGTGCCTACTGAAAGACTTAAAGATTAAAAATGATGCTTTATATAATTGTAGACCCCCAATTTGAGCATTTGTCAGGAGTATAATGAATGGCCATTTAATTATTTTAGCTATATTGCAAATCATCCCTTATTATCATGTACTTAAGGCCGAATGAATATTCAAATGCATATAAAAATGAACACTTGCTGCATTTTAGTTCTCGTTGATTTTAAGAAGCCGTTTGAAGTTTCCCCAGAGATCCACCGGATATATTCTATAATTCCTAATGCTTCTTCTAGGATGCAGAAATGCACTCTCTCTACTTAACCGAGAAATATTTCAGTGTATATAATAAAATAAACATACTGCAATCGTTTTCAGTCAAAGATGCCTATTTATTTTCATAAAAAAAGACATGTTGAAACAGTTCGAATGTGACCACTTGGAAGCAAAATGCTACGCCAAGTTAACGATTCAAAATATGACAATGAACGTTAAAAAAAAACATCTGAGAATGCTAAAAGAGAATAATTAAAAGGAATAAAATGTGGAAATGTTTGCATGGAATAAACATGGTTAAAAACCACTCTATTACCTACCAGAGAGACAGAGGTACATTGCAATTAAAGAAAGACTGCCAAGTGCTGGGGTAAATATATATAGATATATCTGCTTCATTTGTCAATTTAGATCAATAAAATATAGGCCTCTGGGTACCTACTGTACTCTTTCACCATTGTCCTAATGTTGCCTGCAAAAATACCAAGAAACAGTGACATCCAGACATCTCTTTTTAAAAAGTACACATTGAGCATTATTTTACATCTGCGCAAGTAGAGACTGAGAAGTCAATATCCGTTACAAATAGTTATCAAAAAGAAGACTTTCAAATGTTATTTCTGCAAGACGCTTCAACAAGAAAAATGGCTTTCCTGTCTCCAAGCTTATTTCGTATACCATTATATATATATATATATATATATATATATATATATATATATATATATATATATATATAAAATGATAAAAAAAATCACTTAAAATATACACCAAGAAATGAAAATAAAGAATTATAATAAAAAAAGCATTCAAAATAAACTTGAACCCAAGATGTTGAGGAGAAATCAAAACATCGACCCTTTTTGCAGCAATGTGTCAAAATGCAAAACGCAACCTACGGAGACTGTTTCCAGGGCAACGCGTGATCCCTAAAATGTTGCAATAGAACGTTGTGTGGCGTGTCGGGCTCCCGCGATGCTACATTTTACGGGGCGCGAGAGGAAGTGAGGGAGTGACGTCGTGAACACACAGAAGAGACAGAGGTGCCAAATAACTTAGAATAACTTAGGAACAGGTGTAGGAACGTGTGTGTTTGTGTACATGTGGCCATGTGTGCGCTTTACAAACGGTCGAGGAACATAATCAGTGCAACGCCTTCGGCTTCGGGAGTGAATTCAGGACAAAAAACAAAACGAAAAAAAAGGTATTCACGGGTCTGCGTGAGGGCCTGTGTTGGTGATTGTCTGTTCTCAGTTCAACGTCTCTACAGCAGCGCCTGCAGCCGAGGAGCAGATTCAAGGACCGGGACCCTCTGGATATTCCTCAGGGGTCAAGAGGTGACGGAGGGGTGAAAGGTTGAGGAGTCTAGCAGGCTTCCATCTCTAAAAGGGGGCCTGTAGCTGCTGTCTTTGCTTTGCAAGAGGAAAAAGAAGTCCGTTTTCCTCCTGTAGAACACAAATGGAGAGGAAAACGTGGTTAGATATTAAAAATGATATATTGTTATACTTTAAGGAATAATTCACCCAAAATTGAGAATTCTCCCAACATTTTCGTAATGTTTTTTTTTATTATTTGTTTTAGGTCCATACAGTGAAAGTCAGTGGCCCAGTGCTGTGACTTTCATTGTATGGTCAAAAACTATGGAAGCTAGTTTCCGCCACAGAGTAAAACATTTTAAAAGATAATTGCGACTTTTTTTCTCAGAATTGTTTATCGTAATTCTTAATTCTGAGTTTATTATCCTGAGATGTAAACTCACAATTGCGAGAAAAAAGTCGTAATTACTTTTTTTATTTTCTATTCTGTGGCGGAAACAAGCTTCCATAAAAAAAACTACTGAAATGTTTTGTTTGGAACAAGAAGGGTGAATAAATGATTTTTTTTTTAGGGTGAACTATCCCTTTAATAAATACACATTTCAGACCTGCAACATATTAGGCACATTACCATATTATTATTTTATTCGTAAATCAATATAATTATCAAAATGTCACAATTCATAGTAACAATTCATAGTACATTTTGTACATCAAGTACACAAGAATTTTGCAAGATCAAATTTTTGTCTAATTTCTATTTTTTTCCCACGCGTTATGATTTGTGTATTGCACATGAGGACATTTAGAGCAAAAACAAGTTTATAACAAATTGGCGCACTCAAAAACGTCCCCAAGCATGCCATTTTGAAAGAAAAAAAAATATCCCCACGTCCAACATTAATCAAGAATCGCATTCTCAGAAGCCCAAAGTTTTTCATCACAAACTGTTTGTCCAATCAGAATTCCTTTTTGAGATGTGAAATATTAAATGTATCAGACTATTTTGGTCGACGAGCTGTATGGGGCTATTTCAGAAGTGCATCAAATGGAATTCCTGATCAAAGTGAGAAGCAGGAATACAGGAGCAAACCTCTGATGGATGGAGCGAGAGAGAGAGATAGAGAAGAGAGAGACAGATAAAATGCAAGACTAGTAGCGGGCTCCTCCCTGGAGCGGAGGTCGAACGCAACCTTTTTCAGCGAGATGTCAGTTTTGCTCCACAACTCCACCCTGGACCACTTTCACACATAAATACACTCGTACACCCATGTGGACGGCTTTACCACATGTGGATGAAAGGCAACTACTTTTCCAGGGAGATCTGACCCTGGTGTCGAACGAGGATAGAGAAAGAGAGTCACAGAATAAAGTGAGCGGGGACGCTTTTATTTACCTCCCCTTGCCCACCCTTTTCATCCTATGATCTCAAAGCTTCCCTGTGCCCTGCGCCCCCTTCCTGGAGAGCGTTTTCCTTCCCGGCCACAGATGAAAAAATTGGCATGCTTTCCTGCCTTTCCCCGCCAGCCTCCTGTTGGAAGGGGAGGGGGGGGGGGGGGCGCGTCGGGGAGTTTGGAGAGGTTAGGACGGTGCCGTCGGGCCATGCTTTACAGTCCTTTCTGATACAAACGCAGGGATTCAAGAGCTACTTCCCATTGGCGCTGAGGAATGTCGAGGCCCTGCTCGCAGGAAATGAAACGCTCCTCTGTATTCGAGGGCCAGCCTCTCTCCGTCCTTCTCTTCGGCTCACTCTGCGGTAGCGAGGCTGTTCTTTGAAGTGTGGGAGGTTAAGATAACAGGCATGGCCCTGTGTCACTCAATTGGCCCGTTCACCTCCCGGGGCAAATCAAAAAGCCTGCAGCTGGGACCAACACACCTCCTTTCCCCCGGTCTAACCCTTCCTTTTCCACAAAAACCAGAGAAGGCGGCTTGATGTGGTCAGAGAGCAAGAAAAAAATATTGTTCTGAAAAAAGTGGGCTGCGGTTTTACGTTTGCCGCTAAATTTTCACTGTGAGCAGCTCAAATGTTATAACCGCGTATATGTGCAGTAATTGGTGGGTTCACTAGGAGGCAGCACTAACAGTTGGGAAGTTGATGTCAAAAATTGTCAAAAACAAATTCACTTGTTTTTTTTAATTTATTTAAAAACAAGTGATTTTTTTTTTTTTTTTTTCACAGCGCAGTAAGATAAAACATTCATATTATAATGCATTTAGTTATTTTTACTGGAAATTAGCCAAGAATACTCAAAAAAACAAATTCAGTCTGCAAATCTGAAAAACAAAAATGGCTGGAAAGGACTGTTAAAATTATTTATATTTTAAATATAAAGTAAAAAACAAATCTGCCAGTGCAGAATGACAAAATACACTTACAAAATCTATATAACATAAAACTTATGAAAAACAAGATTTAAAAAAAATAATCGCTTCTAGAAAATGCATTTTGTATTAAAAATACATTCTATGAAAAAAAAAAAAAACTTAAAATATATAAATAGTGCAATGTTGCATCTCAAGTAAGTGTAAATATATTCTGTCTTGAGGACAAACTTGTTCAAAGTCAAAAAATACAAATAAAAAACTCAAGTCAAGGGTGAAAATGACAACAAAAGATGTGCGAAGAGGTTGAAAGATTTGTACATCTTGACTTTGACAGCATAAAGTGGATACAAAACCGTGCTCTCCTCTACAGGTCAGGTGAAGTATTACAAAACTGTGGTAGTGTGCATGCTTCGAACGTGGGCTCAGGGTCAAAGAGAACGTTGAACTGTTAGAAGTAACAACAGCCAGAAAAACTACGTATCCAGGCTTTAGAGGGGTGCCTAAAAATCTCAATTCTGGTGTAAAGTTTCTACAGACACTTACTGTAGCTGTACGTGCGGAACTGGAGAAGGTTCAAAGCTTTACGATGAAACACTGGCAGGGAATGGGAGTAAGGACGAAGAGCTCAAATCTGGGTTGTGTTAAGCCTAGTCAGCTGAAAAGGTCCACTTTCACACCAAACTGACTTTGGACCAGTGACCTTGTGTTGTAGCGCTTGGCTTCGTTTCTGGTTTGGCAGCGTCCTTCAAGGAGTCCATAAAAATTCAACAGGCACTATAACCAATGATCTGCGAGGAGGAGGAGGAGGACGGGTTCAAAAAACCCCGGCCTGAGTAATAAAAACAGCACCTGGATGAAAAATCAGATTTAGACAAACCGCTTGGTTCAGTCAGCACTTCCTTTGGCCCTGAGACAGTAACATTAAAGAAGGGGAAAACTCTTACAAACCAGCCGTGGCTGCGGCCTTTCTGCTGTGATCTCTCTAAAAAGGCAGAGGAAAGAATGTTCACCTCAATAAAACCCTCAATACAACGACAAAAAAAACAAAAAACATCAGGTGAGGGTAGGGGACACGAAGGCTTGAGTGGGGTCTTCCCACATCTGAGGAGCAGTGGGATGGGAGCCCGGGAACGACGTGCTCCTGCAAAGCCTGAGCGGCACTATCAAAGAGCAGCACAATGACTGCTCCCCTCCACCGCCCGGACGCTTCAAAGGAGGAGCGGGGGGACGGGGAGCGGGGGTTACGCCTGCTTTCACAATAGGAGCCAGATTTACTCCCTAGGAGAGGAACTCCAGAAAAGAGCAGACGACGGCTGGGGCGTGGAAGAGCGAGAGCGACAGAGGAAACGTAGTAGACGCCACAAGGTTTACTGATTCCTCTGCTGCTTGGCGTGCTACAGTGGGTCTACATCTGGAACCATCCAATGATCTGTGTGAAGGATCTGATGGGGGTGATTCGCATGTTGAATTCAACAATTTCTGCAAGTTTGTTCCCTGCACCTACATACCAGCAACTCCCAGACTCTCTTTTTATAGCGCTGCAGAGGTTCTTGGCAGCAGTACAAGGAAGGAAACCTCTGGGTTTCCGCTGCGCTCAGTGATATTAGCCAGTTTATTGACAGTGACTCATACTTGAGGGTTTAGCATTGCGCTGAATTGAATTGAGAATTCATTTTCAACTTGAAGGCAGTTCCTAAATTTGGATTGAGGTAGAAAAAAAAATTTGATTGAGGAACTATACAAATTAACTGAACTTTTTTCCTAGAAATGCAAAGTATGTCAAAACAAAGTCTTGTCTGAAATTTTAAAAACAGACAAAGTCTTGACAGACAGACAGACAGACAGATAGATAGATAGATGGATAGATAGATAGCAGACAGACAGACAGACAGGTAGATAGAAAGCAGACAGACAGACAGATAGATGGATAGCAGACAGACAGACAGACAGATAGATAGATAGACAGATAATGCCCCCTATAAAACTTGTATTGTTTATACATTTCATCATACTTGATAATTACAATTTGTTGAGTAGGGTGGAAGAACACTTTCCCATTTCCCAGAGTAAATTCAGTAAATCCCTGTTCTTGTCAGTTGAATTGAAATTCCAGTTCAACTTCCTGTGTGATGTGGCCATTAAATTAAAATTTACACTCATAAATTGAAAGGGAACCAATTCTTTGAATTCTGCCCAACCCTGACTCTAGTTGAGTGTTTTTACCCATGCAGGTCCAACCTTTCCAATCCAAACATTTCTGGTAAAGCAACTCAAGGTACTTCATTCCAGCTTTCTGTAAATTGAAAGGGTTTTCAGGCACAAAGAGTACCAGTTATTCTGCCATTCATGTGCCGGAGGCAGAGTGGACATTAAGAAGAGAGACAGGGCGCTCTCATCAGCACACAAGGGACTTTCAGTTTCTCCCTCTCATGCCTTTTCATCAAAGGCTGACATCTGACTTCTGGCCTCACTCATCACAGACACAGAGCTGGATAAAGACGACCCGATTCGGGCACAGCTGTCCAGCAGCACTTGCTTCACAGAGCAGGCTATGACCTCCAAAGTGCCCAGTACCTCCAACGGTTTCCCACACTGCTCCACTATTGTCAACCTCTGGAACACTGAAAGCTTTCAAACCTTTGGCCGAACACTCCCAATAGTACGGTAAGCCTCATATAGGGGCTTGCCAACATCATCAAACTCGGGCGAAGAATGACGCCATAAAAATCAAAAGTGAGACGCCGCAGAACAGTCATCGTAACACAGAGTCAATGTCCAGGTGGCAACAAAGCAGCATGTTGAAATGTGCCAGACTGTCGTGACTCACAACCTTGGCTTCTTTGAATGACTAAGACTGCATCTTCAGCGCCAGCTTCCATTAAAAGACCAGCATTGTTACATGGCTTTCCCCATTCCCAATGAAAAAAAAAAAATACACAGTGGCAAAAAAGTAACAACACTGAGGGGCATGTATGCCCCAGCTCAGATAACAATCTCAAAGCCTGCAAATCACAAGGGTTAGTCAGACAAAAGCTCTCACAGCTAAATCTGAGAAACAGACACGGTTAAGAACAAGAGTATGTGGAAATGTTGTACGAGCGGGAAAAGTGGGATGTGTGAGGAAGAAAATTCTATAACCTAAAATTACTCCAATGTGCATTTTTGTTTTTAAGTCAGAGTTAAGGATTATGTGTCATAAGGCATCTAATAAACACCGAGCAGTCCTTCAGACCAAAAATAAAAAACTCGTTTTCTCCCTGAGAAATCCCCTATTTTCCACCCTGAATGTCTTACACACACATACTGAATTCCTGTGACATCTAGTAATAGATACACTGCAAACATGTTTTTAATTAGTCCTTTTTGACTCGTTTTCCTGGAAAATATCCAAACTTTATTAAATCAAGATTTTAATTGTTTTTAAAGTATATGTACAAAACCATTCAAAATGAATGAATGTACAATACCATTATGTATAATTTTATTCTGTAAGGACTGATTAAAGTGATCAGTAAAGACTTTTATAGTGTTGCAAAAGAAATAAATGCTGTTCCTTTGAACTGTCTATTGGGGAAAAAAAAGTAATGTTTCCACAAAAATATGGCAGAACAACTGTTTTCAACTTTGATAACAATTAGAAATGTTTCTTGAGCATCAAATCAGCATATTAGAATGATTTCTGAAGGATCATGTGACACTGAAGACTGGAGTAATGATGCTGAAAACTCAGCTTTACATCACAGGAATAAATTGCATTTGAAAATGTATTCAAAACAGATAACAGTTATTTTAAATTGTAATAATATTTGACAGTATTGCTGTTTTTGCTCAATTTTTTTCACTTATGTGCATTTTGTTTAAAGAATAAAGATTCATTCTCTAAAAATATCTTATTTAGCGTTGCTTCAGGTAAATTTATCTCGTTTTAGGGTCTTTTAACTGGATATTTTAACTGGAAAACAAGCACAAATAATACTCGTTAAGAATAGGATTTTTTTGCACTATGTACATGCTATTATGATCCCATCAATTATCAAAAATGTTATCACTTTATTTAAAAGTAATAAAGTGTACATTTGTCATTTGTAAGACGAATAAATGAAGACAAATTTGATGTTTCGCAGTCTGTCGGATCTGCATAAATTGACAAGCAGTGGCAATATTCTCTGTTTTATGTATATTAGTTTAAGGTTGTCACGATGAATCAGCTGGAGCGTCAATCCCCAGTTCACTAATTACTGAACAGAAGATAGAGCGCCTTTTAGCTGCGTTTTCAAAGCTCTTGCAGCCCACAGAAAGAGAAAAAAGAAGAAAGAGAGTGTGAAACGGTCCAATTTGTGTTCGGGAGCCACAGGGTAGTGAACTGATCAAACGTAAAACCTTTGTCTTGTAGCTTTTTGGGAAGGACCATATTTGTCACATCTGCGCAGCTTTTATGACAAAAAGAAGTGGAAAAACAAGATGTGGGGCGACTTAAGAGGGAAAATAGATATGTTCTCTTGCTCACTACTGTCCTCGATGCTGAAAGACTTTCACATGACGGAAAGGATTCTCTTCTTTGTTTAGAGAACTAAATTCTTTTAGGCCAGTTGCTGGTTTAATTGCTAAAAAATTAAAAAGCAAAGCGCAAGCCAAATTTGCTGGCAAGGGCTTCATTCATTCACAGGGTTGGCTAGATAACACATGGGGGCCATATGGGTGAATGCTAAGAGAGTTAGCTTACATCTGGGTCGACTCTTTCAAAACCATCCCAGTTTCCAAATGTTCTCAAAAAAGCGCCAGTCAAACATGGCCGTGAGCCACAGGATTGTATGTTAATGGTGCATGCCAAATATTAATGATGGAAGGAATGAATGAGGAAAGAAACCTGATAGTGTGGACTTGATGTTCTGAGCCGACTATGTCGAGATTATTCTGTTCTGTGATCTTTCAAACAAATGGTACGCTTGATAAAAGCATTGGTCTTCTGAAAATACTAACTCGCCACCCAATGCCACAAGCCACACATCAGTGTACAGGAAAAGGGATGTAATGGAGTTCTTAAACCGAGTTAGGAAAGAAAAATGACTTGTCACAACAATTCATCGGTATGTTCATAAGAGTAAACCCTTTAACAATAGCGCTCACACACACAATGCAAACAACAGCTTTTGTAATACAGCAGTGAATGGTTGATTGGTGAACTCAAGGTTTGCCTTTAGGATTAGTCTCATGTATTTCTGATTGCCAAGAACCATATTAGAAAATCATGACTCAATCAGACCAGAGGTACGGAAGAGGCTCTTACCATTGTTCAGATGTACGCCGTTTTCATTCTCTGGCCTGTACCTGCAGGAAATCGTAGCTTTTAATTACCAGGATGTGCCTCCAAGTAACATATAAGTCCATCTCTGGTCTTAATTGTCAATGTAGGGCCAACAAACATAATTTGCTGGCACATTTAACACATCAGCATTGTTCATTAAAGGAACAGTTCAACCAATAATGAAAATTCTGTCATCATTTACTCATCCTCATGTCATTTCAAACCTTTATGACTTACTTTCTTCCAATGAACACAAAGGGAGAAAATCTGAATAATGTGCTGAACAAATCATTCAGGATGGTTCTTGTCAAACGATTTATTGAAAAGATCTGACTCCATTCACAAATTAAACAATCGCTACAAATTAGTCATATGGACACTTTAAAGAGAGCTTTATGGCATTTTTGTCATTTTGTAGCTAGACAGACCCAGTACTCATTCTTCAAAAGTTCACCTTTTGTGTTCCATAAAAGAAAAAGTCATATCCATTTGAAAAACATGAGGGAGTGTAAATGATGCCAGATGCCATTTTACTTTTTGGGTGAACTATCCATTTAATTCCATTATACACAACTCTAAATGATCTAGATTTAGCGCCAGATATACATTGTACAAGCACACATTGCAAATGCATTTATAAAAAGGCCAGAACATATAGAAACAATGAAGGAAGCATGTGGACTTTAAAACAGACTAATCCTAAAGACTTAAATGTGAGGAGAAGATGGAAAGATGGAGTGGTTGGGTGGGGTGTGCTGTTCATAATGTTGTGAAAAGTACAAATTAAAGAAATGTACAGAACAATAAAACTGCAGACTTGTGGATTTTCAGGCAACCAACAGAGTCATAAATTCATAAATGTTCATGTTGACTTTAGAAATGTTCTTTTATGGTTGGAATTCGCTGTGTGAAAGCATATATTGAGCACGTGGCATCCCGTCATTAACCACTTGTTACCATTTACACAAACTAAGTGACATTAGCTAAGTTAGTGTGTACATTAATGAAATAGGACAAATTAAGGCCAGAATAGAAGGTTTCTGAGTCTTACCTGGGGCAGGTTCCTGGATCTTTTCCCGCTTCCGCTTCTTTTTCTTTCCCTATAAAACAGCCAGAGGAATATTTAAAGGGCCGCCACTAAAGCCATTTGCCAATTGAAAAAAAAAATACTCCTTAGTAAGATGAACTGTAATAAAATAAAATAATAAATAAAATAAAATATCCTTCCTAATTATTCTGGATTCCATGTTCTAATCACCAATCAGAAAGTTAAACAAGAATCAAACATCTGCCCCTGCTCCAATTGACACGACAAACACTCCTCCAGAGTGAGAAGTCTGGACTGCTTTAGGATTTGTAGCTTACCCAAAATCCCCTGGCAGGATGACTATAGGTATAGATAGTGCCGCACTGTCATTTTGCAGTCCAATATGAGCCACGCTTTGGTTGCCTGCTGTAAAGTCTGATAATCCACTTATTCAGTCACTAATCTGTGTATTCTAGCCCTGGCTGACAGAACCAAGAAGCCCAGAGCAGTAGAAGCGTTGATGACAGAGCAGGGATACGCTCAGAATCCTTAGCACTATTAAATACAAGTGTGCTCCCACCACTAATATATAAGTGGAGATGAAAGTTCATCTGTCTTTGAAGCGTTTCGTTTTAGTCCTGTTGCTTTTCCATTTGGTGATTAGTGCGAAAGCCAGGTTTTAGTTTTAGCATCACATCCTGGCACTTCATATCGAGTGAGATTTATGCCGGTTAAAACTTCACACCATACATTTAGGAGGTGAATTCTACAAGCCTACTGCCTTGGTATCTGCCACACATGTGCAAACTAAAGGAATAATTGTATAAAGTTAATAATATTGAGTTAGCATTATGTTAGCATTATATCCTTTCTGGAAAACCACCAGCTTTTCTGACTGAGGTTCAGATTGTGACAGAGCGACACTCATGAAAACACCAAGTAAAATGGCTATTCACATCACATCCAAAACTTTTGGCACAATGAAATGCTTATAACAAGATGCAAGTGGCCTCATTCATGTACCATGAGCTGAATGGATGAATGTAAATCATGTGTAAAAACATTCTAATTCAACAATTGAAGAATTGAGTAAATTGTTCATAAAAACATTTGTATGAAAACTGTCACATTCAACGCAATTTGCAAAAGAGCATTTTTACAAACAATTTTTTACACAAACTTATCAGTCTTGTGTTTCATGAATCAGTCGTAAAACCAACATCACTTAAATTGGAATAATTTGCGCAAGAACGTTTTCAAGAACGATTTACACAAATTCACTCTGCTCATTTCTGAGCTTCATTTCTGAGACTCGAGCAGACCAAATTGATCATAAAACCATTCTTATGTAAAGAATCACTTTCAGTGCAACAATTTACGTAATAATTATTTATTTATTTTTTACAAACGATTAACAATTTTGTTAATCTTCTTGAAACTCAAGAAGAATGGATGTGTAAATCAGCCATAAAACCCTTTGTTTTTTAAATTTGTATTAATACATTCAATGCAATAATTTACAGAAATGCCTTTTTTGAACAATTTACACAAATTTGTTCTGCTCACGTTTCATGAATGAGTCCCAATAAAAATCCTTCAAAAAAATGATCTGAATAACCATCAATAGAAGTCATTGTAAAACAATGATCAGCCTTTTTGTTAAGGCCAAGTTGATATTTTTTAAAATTAAATACAACACATTGCCATCTATCTTGTGAATATTTGCATTATTTAAATATATATTTGATTAGGATTTTAGACTTTTTAGACCTACAGTTACACTTTTACAATTTTAGTGTCCTTGTTACACGTTACATGTAGTTACTTGTAGTAATAACCTAAATTATGCATAATTACATGCAACTAAACCAACCCAATTCCTAACCTTACAGTAAGTACATGTAGTTAACTATTATTACTCAGTTCTCTGAATCTATAATTACACTAACACGGACACCTTAAAATAAAGTGTAACCAAACCTACTTGTTTTACAACAGTTTTTCGTAAAAAATGTACATTCGGACTACAAAACAAACAACATAGACTTGTGAATCGTGTCATCTGTAGTAGCAAGTATGCATATATTTTCACTTTTTAAGACATTCCCTGCGAGCATTATATTTACTGTCATGCAATCAACACACGACACAACTCTCACTCTCAGGCAGTGTGTTAGTGTGGACACTTACATAATTGTCTCTGGCAGACCATCCTGGGTAAAGCTGCATATGGAGCTGCCGTTCCTTGCGGGCTAATTCGTAATACTTAGCTTGCTCTTCCCGAGATAAAGCATGCCACTGTTCGGTGCAGAGGGAGATTAGAGAGAGGGGGGAAAAAAGTAGTCAATTACTGACATGCACTTTTAAGTTCCTTCCAAAGAGACGCATGCTGGTGTTTGGCTAAAAATCCTTGTTAACTCAAATGTTGCGTGCGTGTGTGTGTGTGCACGTGTAAATCTGTGTGTGTGTGTGTGCGCGTGCCTGGGGGTGGAATGGAACATGATGAAGAGATTAACATATGCAGAGATGAGAGAAGGGAAGAAAAAAAAACACAAAACTTTGATTTCATATCAAAACACTGGTTCCAATTTAGCGGCGCTTTACTTCAAACCATGTCAGGGTGCAATTACCCCACACCGCCGCAAAACGGTCCTTTGCTGTGGCTAGCCGCCTCAAACCGCCATAAAGCATTAAATATGTTTAACGGTTCCTCTTTTTCCAACTCCGAAAAAGGAGGAATACACAGTTAAACCAGCTACCTGCCGAAAGGCCCCAATTTCTGAACCGCCAGCTTGTGTGTTGGTGTACTTGTTATATTGAGTTATACAGATGTGCTAACCATGATAGACCTCTTCGTGAAGGAAGTCTCGTGGTGCAAGAGACCCAAAGGCGTGAAGGCGAACCATATACGTACCCTCCGGCCGAGGATCTGATTGATTGCGGCGCTCTCCTTCAGCGTGCATTCGGCCACCACATTGGCACGCATCTCTTTCATATACAGCATGAAAGCGTTTAGAGGTTTCTTGATGTGAGGTCTTTTGGGCTCCTGCTCCTTTCTCTGCTCATGCTGAGATTTCCTGGAGAAACAGGAGAAGGAAAGAGTTAAAAAAGGGGGGAAGAATTATTAAGTGATACAGAGAAATACAAAAGGGGAAAACCGCTCAGAGGGAGGTGCGAAAGCGGCTGCCACAGCGACGCCATGGCGTGTGAGAGCGCCGAATGTCTGATTCCAACCGCCAATCAGAAAGCTGCATGAGAGAACAATCTGGGAGCCAGTGCCGAAAAGCTAGCAGCGGCTTTTAATTATGTCCAGTTGGGTGCTTTCATGCAAAGAGATTACTTCACCAGTAATGGCAACCAAACCTTCATATTCCCTCTCTCTAGTCTACGAGAGTCACAGTGTTTCACTCCCATTGGTGACCTAGAGCTGATACCTCTTGCCAACTGAACGACTCATAATCGTTGAAATCAGATGCACCAAAAATACAAATTTGAGCTGACTGATAAATGGCCTATTCTAGTTCTATTATATTTTGTGTGAATAAATAAAAAATAAAACAGAAAAACTAAAAATCAATAGTTTTAAAGTCGCAATGATACAAAAGTAGCAACCGATCTTTTGATTCATAATGACAGATTATTGAAAAAATGTAGGGTGGGACTTTGAGATATGGGCATTGCACTCAAAAGTGGAGGCTTGCCAGGGCAGGGTTTAAGTGGACTAAGGCTTTGTCCACACGGAGAGGCGTTTAGCTGTATACGTGAAAAGTTTGTATCATATCGCCGTTTCGTCCAGACGGATGCAACGTTTTGGGAGTCTGAAACCGCTATTTAAAAAAAAAAGTGGATAAATCTAAAAAAACAAAAAAAAAAACACCCTTGCGTTTTTGTGTGTACAGCCATATATCCGTATATTTTGTGAAACGATGATGTCATCACCCCACGTGTCGACCCACGTCACATAACAGCAACAACAACTGCGGACTACATGCTTGCATGCATTTATTTTATTTCTTTATTTTACTTCTTTATTTATTCATATTTTCTTTCTTATGCTATGATGCTTGTCTGTTGTCTGATTAGACATTTCATATTTTGCACCAGGGGAGTAGCTAGGGACTCACCGCGCCTTAAAATTAGTCCATATGAGGTGCGTAGACAAAAAATTCCAAGACAAGAGACGTCAAAAAGCAAGATAAAATCAAATGCTTTTACTGAAAAAAAGTGGGAAACAATGCCAAGCTTACAATAAAACATTTTGCTATTTAAGGGTGGGGTAAGCGATATTTCAAAAACGCTGTTGTACATTGTTAATATTTGAAATGAACCAAAACAAACACACCCCTCTTCATTGCTCCGCCTCCAAAAAAACCCCGATCACCAGCATGCGAGGCGAGTGCACTAGCAATGATGCTAAACACAGCATTCTCTAGCAGTCGTCAGCGCAACTCTCACTAGCTGGCCTCCGTTACGCACGCAATCCAAGAAAGGATGTCTGTTTATCATAGCAGAAACGCAACAAAATAATGCTTCACAAAAAATAAAGCACAGATGATGAACGAATGACAAGGAAGCACAAAAAAATTACCGTAGCAGCTCCATACAAACAAAGACACTCAAACCCAGTGTTACTCACGTGTAGAGCGAATCAAAGCAACGTCCGTGTCTGTTTTCAGGCCTTCCCGCATAGCTCTCTCCAGTGCTGGGAAGCTTTTCTAATATTAACGCGGTCATAACCCTTTATTTTCCAGGGATTTCTTCTGAGCTTTTCTCTCAACTGTATCTCTATTTCTGCAGTTTTTCTTAAAATCTCCCTCTCTTGCTCGTCTCTCCTCCACCATCATACGCCCCCCTAATGGTGATTGGCTACAGATGTTTGTTGTCGTTTGTGTCGGTCCGACTAACTTACAAACAGCATTTTTCAAATATCGCTTACCCCACCTTTAAATTATTAGTGTTTTTAAAGATTAACTAGAAGACGGAAATAAGCATGCACAAATAAATATACTCTATCAGCCAATATATCTCATATTAACCAATACCAATAAATTAAAACACAAAATCTCTAATACTGGCCAATAATCAGTACTGTGTAAATATATGTGCGATCAGGGAACATAGAGACGTTGAGTGTATTTTTAGCATGCTGTAGAAAGCTTGCAGCTGAATGGACGAGACACTCACATGTGCATCAGGTCTGTGTCATGATGCGGTTCGTGTTTCACCTGCGGGTTGACAATGGCGGGATGGGGGATTCCCGTGGCATGGGGTCCAGGAGGGCCTGGTACCATGTGATGAGAGAACCTGAAATTGAAAAATAATGCGTGTGTGGGTTAATGTGTCATTCACCATCCGTATTCATAGCTAATCTTAACCTTTTGAATATTCATGCTCTCAAAATAAAATAAAATAAGTCTATGTATAGCCAATGTATGGAATTTTCAGTCTCTACTTTACACAAATAGCTCTAATACAACCTGATCTGCTTACGTCAAAACCATTCGTTTCACAGTTGTCGAAAACCGACGTTCTCTTTAAATGTAGCCGTTTGTGCACTCACCATCCCAGTGGAGGGGTCATCTGTCCAACTCCCCCAGGGGAGAGAGGGTAGAAATTGGGAATGTCTGGTCCAGGATGATGCCTGGGCATACCTGCTTCAGGATTCAAGAAGAAGCGGATGAGAAACCGACAGTGACGTGCGTTAGTGTGAGACGGACACATGTGGAAAACAGCAGTGTGACATCAATGTGTGCTGCACAGTTGGGCCCTACGGTCCGGTGCGGTGCATAAGCGGATCATGGGATAATTAGGAATGCTTTTTCGCTGTTCTAATAAGCCCCGCTGATATGATTCATGCTGCTTATGGATGTCAGTTGGCCTGCGGTACTAAGCTTCTCAACTTCACCCCAAACACACGCGTGCACACTCGCACAAACACACATCTGCACCAAGGTCAAGACAGTGTTTGTGTATAAAGACTTAAATCGAGGAGGGAAAAGTGAAGTAAGGCCCTAGGGCTAAATTAAACTGTCAAAAGGGTGTCCGTGGAAGACAACAAAGCCCTGGGGATATATACACAAACAGCAAGAACATTCAGTTTAAAAACAACCCCTGCATCTCCAACTGATCATTTTTCTTTCACATGGAGCTCAGAATGTGTGGTCTGTTACTGCAAAAGGCTAAAATAGGCTTTAAATTACTGCGCTAAGTACTAGATAACATCATTGTCTTCCTCGTGCACGGCCTAGATGACATCAGCCAGCGGAAAAGGAAAATAATTTCAGAAAGATGATGAAAATAAACATTTAGGTTTCACTTTGGAATAATATGCACAGTAGGATCACCAGGAATGTATATTTAAAAGGTAAACATGTTCTACTTTGATTTCACGCCGACTATTTTTTATGCTAAGTAAAAGGACTGAAACATTAAAACACTGCACATTCACCTGAATTCTTACTGAAAACGATCTTGAAAAGGCTAATCTCTCACATATTCTTTGTGTAAGTGTATTATCCATTCCGCCCTCGGCGTATTATGTCTGATGAATAAGTGACTCCATGTTTGTGTTTGTGTATGAAAACAGAGCAAGTTTTGGATCATTGGCCAATCTGCTTGTGGCGTGCAGCCTCATTCAGGCTATTTATAGCTCTCCAGACCTCCTCCACTTCATCACATCCTGTCTGCCCTCTCCCTCGCTGGTTGCCACAGAGGTGAGTGCTCGCCGGAAGGAGCACATATGGAGTTGGGTTCGCGTGCAACAACGCCTGCCAAAAATCTCAACACCCCTTCAAAACTGTAACCCCAGCAACTTAGACAGACTTGGGGGGGAAATGGGATTCTACCAAGAATGAATTGTTAGCTTATTAAAGTGTAAGTGTATAGTTCATGTCTCTTCGGATCAGTGATATTAGAGAAATAGTGCTTAAGAACACCAGGAAATAACATTCCAACAGACTTAAAGGGACAGTACACCCAAATTGAAAATTCCGTCATCATTTCTTCAGCCTCGAAATGACAGATTTTTCATTTTGGGGTAAATATGATTATTTATTTATTTTACCCATATTGTTTCCAGTTTCCCTTAACTTCCTTCGCCTATCCAAAACAATTTTATTTTCCGCTGATGTAACTAAAAATATTAAATCATTAATATCAAAGCCTACATTTCAATTTAATAAAATGGATTAAATCAAGCTCAGTCCTATATCATTTTCCACTGAATATTCTGTTTTACTCAGAAACGTCAAAATGCGTTAAATGTATTTTGAATGCTGCTTCAAGTCTTTTTCCGTGTTAAATGACTTGTTAGCTCAACTTAATGGTTAATTGGTGATCATCTTCTTTACCTGGTCTACAGATGATCTATTTCTGTCCAAAATAGTTTATTTATGAGATATGTGCACAACGTCGTAACAGATTTTCTTTAAGCCTAAAGTCAAAGTTGGGGGCTTGTCAATTATAAGAATCATAGTGGAAGCTAATTGGAACTGGTTGTAATTGTGAATTTTGACTATATAATTTAGTTTTATAAGCATTTGTGTAGCTCATGGATATTATAGTTAACTAAAATAAAAATAAAACCATTTAATAATTAATGTACAGACCAATGGCAGACGTAATTATAGCTGCTAAATTGTATTTTAAATGACTTTTAATAGTTTGCAATGAACAACAGTAGCATATTTGTGCGGTTTGCATGCGTTTACCTTGCTTGGGATTGATGTCCTGTGGGTGGTGTCCCGAGTGTGGGCCGGGGGCGAAGTGCTCGTCACTGTATGTGATCAGAGGGGTGAGGGGGTGAACGGCATGGGACGGCTGAACCACCGGCACCTTATTTGACTGCAAAACACAGAGGAAAAAAAAAAATGATATTGTAACACATCATCAAATGTGACCGAGGCATTCAGACTAACAAATGGGCAACAACCCAAAAAAGTTGTGCATGCACACTTCCAGCTCACCAATGCTGATGTGTGGATTGTCTACTGCAGTAGTTTGGGGCAGAAACGAATGAATAAAGAAGGGGGTTGGGAGAGAAAGAGGAGGAGAGAATGAGAAACAGGGAGGGAGGATGGGAACGCCACAGGGCAGAGGCAGACCAGAGGTCTCGGGGCTGAAGATCAAAGGGAATCATTAGCCAGTGAATAAGGGAGTTCATTACAGAGCCCCGGCCGTCTGCGGTGGAACTAAGCAGGGTTAATCACGTCAGCAGCGGACTCAACACACACACACACAGCTCTGAGCTGACTCACAAAGCAATGCTCTGCACACCACAAAAGGACATCAAGTACGCAGTGTGAGAACATGAACCAATTTTTCAGATAATTGGTGAGCTTCTCCTTTACCTGGTCTACATATGATCTATTTCTGTCCAGAATAGTTTATTTATGAGAGACGTAACTGCCAAACTCTGGATTTTCTTTGAGCCCAAAGTCAAAGTTGGGGGTTTGTCAATAAAAGAATCAAAGTGGAAGCTAATTGGTACTGGTTGCAATTGTGAATTTTGACTAATTTAATTTAATTGTATATGCATTTGTGTAGCTCATGGATATTATAGTTAACTAAAATAAAACCATGAAAGAACATTTTTGTTACTTGAAATAATATAAATGTTAACAGAAATAAAACTTCTTTTTTTTTTTTCTTGGGCAACATTTCTCATTTTCATTTAGGAGAACTTGATGTACTAAAACAGCTAAAACTCAAATAAAATGAATAAATACTTTATAGATGTAAAGAAAACAGAAAACACTCCATAAAATTACCAAATCTTTAGTTAAAATCGAGATGGAAAGTATAAAAAATAAAAACTATTTCAAAATATTGGTAAACACTATGATAGAATCTCAATGATACTAGCTTTGATATAGCAATAAAGCTTATAAAAAAATATTTTTACGAGGAGACAAATCTCTTTCCCACTGATCAGTGTGGTAGCATGAGAATTATGAAATACATAAAGCAGCATTACACATGCACATCCTTCACCATTCATTCATTTGCACTAGCGCGATAAAAACGGTCCTGTATTTGTTAGCCAGTAAAAAAAAAGACACAAGAACGCACATTTGTTCACTGTGAGTGGAAAATTCCCAGGAAGACTTGAAGGCAGCTTATAATCACATCGCATTTCAACAGATGTATTAAAAATGTCCTATGCAATCAATCTGAATACAAAAACAAACACGAAATCCCTTAGAAAAAAAAGTGCAAAAAATCATTTATTGATTGCCTACTGTTCCTGAAAACTTAATTAAGGTTCAGCTGTATTGAATCTCCACAACTTTACCCGTCTCGCATGGCTAAGAAGCGGCCCACCCGTGCCACAGGCAAAACTCCCACAGGCATGAATGAGTGGTTTGTCCTAATTTGGGAGCAAAGGTTGCTGTTTCCGACCAGCTAATTGGCCAGAGAGGCAGGTGTAGGGTGCCATTTCCTCAGCAGACGTACTGCTGTAAAACCATGGGGAGGGAAGAGCGTGTCCGTGTGTGCTTGGATGGGGGCGTTATTTCGGAGTCTCTCAGACACTGTAGCGTCTGAGAGGGAGGACGATGAGATGAATGGTATTCTCTGGAAAGATCCCAGCTCTGATAGCCAACACTAGGAGTTCCAAACACGTCCGAAACGCCTACATTTTCCTAGGCATTTTTTGGGAGTCTTGATGCTGATAATACAAAACTGTTCATTTCTTTATTACTCAATGCCTTTGAAAATGCCAGATGTAGGACATGCACTTGGATCCTTTGTTGGTCCTGGAAAAACAAATATAGTCCTAGCCCTATCCCTAACCCAAACCCTTGTAAAACCAAAGGAAAATGTTAGGTTGATCATGTTATTGAAGCCCTAAGCTCTAAGTGTATCCCTAAAATATGCTGGGAATGTTGTTCCAAGACCAACAAGGATGTTGAACAAGGAGCACGTCCTATTTTTTGTAGCAAATATTATATTTAACCACTTTTAGAAGGTTATTTCGACCCCACTTTTGGGGTAATAATAACTTAAACGTATATAAACTTTGCTTTACTTCAGTACAAAGGAAACAAATTGTAGCCAGCTGGAATGTCGTTTCGAGACCAAGAACAAGCCTCTGCCAACCTTTCACATCTGCAGTCAATCGAACAAACTTGAAATTGGTACTGGGCAAACGTTATGTGCCCAATTAATATTCATGAGGCAGGCTGACAAGGTTTATGATAGGTCAGATTCAATCAGATGATGATTTTTTGTAAGACTTGTTTATCAGTATGATGGCTGGTGAATTCACATGATGTAAATGAAACAAGCATAACTAATTATATACACTGGTGCTGTACAGATAAAAGTAATAACATAAAAATATAACATTATTAATAAATTAAAAACAATAGTAAAACATCTGCTTTGCTCTTTTTACAAAATAATAAAATAAAAAATAGCCTGTTAATAATTCACTCCATTATGTGGTTTAAATACAGGTTCAACTGATGGTCAGAGGTCACGGCTAATCTGGACTAGTAGTTTTAAAAAGGCTCTTTTGCTCCCTGACTCACCCTCATTACTAATATGTGACTGGGGGGCAGTAGCTACTGTGAAAGGCCTTCACTGGAAGACTGCACGATAGCATCCTTACCCCCTCTTCATTTTACGCCTCTCAGCTCTTATTGGCTTTTCCTCTGGGAGAGAGATAAGAGGCAGGCATATTTTTCATTTAAGCCCCTAGTCTCTGTCTCCGAGTAAAGGAGAAAAAGAGATACCAAGGAGCGGAGGAAGAACTTAAAACAGTTCGAGTTGAAGAAAGGAGTCCAACGCAAGCATCATACAAACTCTCTAGTGTGTCAATACGGGGTCCTCGGCTCACGGCAGCCATGAAAAGTGGGAGCTGGCACTTTGCGTTCCACCTTATTCGATCGGGGCCTCTTTTATGTCCTCTCAGTCGCAGCTGTCAGAGCCCATTTCTCTCAACTTCTTAATAAACTGCCATCTCTTCAGCATTGCATGAAGCTAAAATTCCAGCAGGGAACCTCAAGACTGCAGTGCCAATTCGTAGGGGCCCCTGAGGCACAACCTTGAAAAATGCTCACTCTTCCCCCCCCCCCCACAAAAAAAGAGAGAGAGAAATAAAATGTCATATTTAAAATACATTCAGCTTTCCAAAAATGTGGTTGCCTTTAATATACAAAAGGCAGGGTTTGGTTATTTTGGCTTTCTGTGGTCTTAAATAAAAGTCACGCAGAGTGATTCACCGCCACTCAAGGCCATTCAAATCCTTCCAGGTGGTTTGAGATCACAGGCTGCGCCACCCAGTTCCCAACCCGGCTCAATTGCATATTAAACTAAAAACACTTTCGCCCAACCCGACCAGGAAGTGGCCGGACACCCCGAATGCCCACAGGAACCCGGGTCGGATGGTGCCATGGCGATTTATCCCCAAGGATCTCTCAGGGGCCAGATTTTTCACAGGCCAGGGCGACAGGATATGGCACGGACGTACCTCCCCCCCCCCTTCTCTCTTTTATTATGAAGAAAAATAATAGGCTTAGGTTTTTCTATTCATATTTGCAGAGAGGCGGTGCCGATTGAAAAGAAGCATGTCCATTTAGGATTTTATAAGCAGGTCTGGCCAACCCTGCTTCTAGAGCCCCTCAGATGTGGTTTAAAAGAAATTTCATTGTGCAGAACTCAAGCTGGCTGAGGGCCTGCAGAAAATCCAGAGGAAAAAGCAAGAGTGCGGGAAATGGCAAACTTGGGTGCAATGAGTTGGGAGACAAAATGGACACGGTTCAGTTCAACAACCTCTCCAAAAAAGCACCTCTACTTCAACCAATCAGCACCAAACACTGAAAGCTAATGAAAATGATGACCCCTTTTCTGTCTTTCACAGCAGGTTGAGGCTTACCATCCAGATATGGCTCTGCTAACCCAAAACCTAACCAAGCTCATTGCAAAAAAAAAAAAAAACTGCCTGTGGCAACATTTCTGCAAAATGACGTGTTTCGCACCACTTTCAAAGTGAAATGTCCAGTGAGTAGCACTAAAAGCACATCAACTTTTATCCGAAACAGATCTGGTAACGCTTTATTATGCTGGTTGTTGAACGTATCACGGCAGTTCAGAAAGGAAATGTCAGGCGAGTTGCACTAAAAGGTTAATGCTCCATCACGTTTGAAAATAACGTACCAACTACACTAATCCTGACGCAAAACCGAACTAATAGTGTTGACAAAAGCCAGCGTTGAGATCAAACACATTTGTTGAAGCAACCATGCTATAGACTTTGAGCTTGTTTATCGTGACTGGCGTTTCATGGGATTCGTACCCGATTGCTTCGCATTGCAAGTTCAAGTTCATGCGAGTTACAGAGCGAGTTTACTACATCAGAAAAGCCATACATATGGAGCTGGTCATGTGATGCAAATGTCTAAATAGATTTGTTTACAAATCATGCACTATGGTAAAAGTGTTCTTAACTGTGCAAAAATAAGTCTTTATTAACAGATAATCGGTCTCTGTAAGTAGTAATATAAGAATTGTTGATGTTTTACTGCCACTAGTGTTCATTTCAGCTGGAAACTGCAGTTAAATACTATATGTTTTTGTAGTTTTGCCAAAATTTAGGTAGAGGCACATTTTTTCCAATCATCCTATGTTGCCCAAAACATTGTCAGTATGTTACTAACAAGCGTTTTCTTCGCACCACCAGCCCTTTGTCCTCTACTCAATTATCTCATTTCCGTGGTGTTGAGGGGAGGGGGGGAGGGTTATAATAATCGCTTCCCTCTACTGTAATTTATATGCAATGAGGACTCCTCATGCCCGCGGCTACAATAAAGCGGCTGAGTGAAAGAGCGCAAGGTGTTTTGCAAACATTAGAGAGTTGGCAACTTAAGTGGTAACGACAGATTGCCAAACAGCTACAAATCTAGGTGAAATCCCTCTATACTGTTCACCTACGAGAGAGATGACCACACATGAATAGAAGGAAATTAAAGAGTGAATGCAATGCATGCACAGGTAGGTTCAAACAAGCCATATATTCAGGTCGTTCTGGGTTCAATACGCATAATAATGATGATCACCACATAAAATACATTTAAATTAATCCACATATAAGGCAAGGTCAGTAAACAATTCTATCACACTAGTCTTGTCTATGTCAGCATGTACAAGTCTTGTGGCTATACTTTTAAAACAGTGTGTATTTTAATTTGTTTGTAAGAAGAATGGGTTGAAAAACTATCTTCTGTGATAAATTGACATTGACAAAATGGTAATTTAGATTTAACCCTGAAAATTCCTTTAAAGCACTGTGTAAGATGCTTAACTTTCCCAAATCAAACTCAGATTAAGCAATAAAAAATATATATTTTTTGCTGTTGAATAGAAAAAAAGAGAATGCTGATGTTGGAACATGGAAGTTACAACCATAAAAAAAAACATGATATATATGAATGAATAAATAAATCCAGTGGTGTCGTACAGAAAAGAAGAAATAATATAACAATAATTGTTAGAGGAGGGAGTTGAAATTGACTTAAATTGTAAACAGTAAATTGACATACACAAAGGTAACGTATATTTAACCCTGAACATTTCTTTAGCACTATACAGGAAAATCAGAATAAACAAGCAAAAACCAAAAAATTGTTGTGAGAAAAATGTACTTGCTTTAGGTTTGTGACTATTGAAACATTTGACAAAACACAGCCCAGTCCTGAATAGAAACACACCCTATACTACCAGCCAAAACAGTTCTCGCCCACAAACACACACACCCTAGCCCAGGTGTTCATACTCACATCCCATTGGTGGAATGCATGACCTTTAAATAACAAAGATAAACACACACACACACACACACGTTGCCCACTCAATTCGATATATTGGCCCCTTTAAAGCCCCAGTAAGTGAGCAACCCCAGTGCTGAGACGCCCAAAATAAAGAGAGGCCCCCAGTCTAGAGCGGTGGGTTATAAATGGAATGTGATATTGGCAGGATGGCCTGTTGGCTCTGGGGCTTAAAGTAACCAAACCCAATTAATGAAGAGCTCTCATGGCACATGCCACATGCCCAAGGTAACGATACAAACAAGAGGAGGAAGCGAAGGGTGGACGGAGAGTGAGAGAGGTAGAGGAGACGGGAACGAATGGAGGAAAGCCTGCCCTAAAGGCTTTAAAAGAAAGAGAGTGAGCGAAAGACAGACCTTATTTTAATCATTCTCAGGATGTGTGTGTATATATATATATATATATATATATATATATATATATATATATATATATATATATATATATATATATATATATATATATATATATATATATATATATATATATATATATCCATCCTTTGGGTTTTTACAACAAAGAAACTAAACAAAACCATAAATAGGGACTGTTCAAAAATAATTAGTATCATATTAAGAACAAAATAATTTAAAAAATAATTAATAACAATAATGATAATAAAATAAAATAAATCAAATATTTAGCCATACCAACTCTTCAATCCATGTGCTAGCTTAAGTTCAAAGCATGGCATTCAGAAATTTGACAGCAGTGCACCAGCTGTCATCTGCAATAGTCAAGCAGAGGAGCAGAACATCAAACATCTCACCCATTAATGGCCCAGAAAACCACCGGCGTATGCAGTGCTGCATTCTGACAGATGTGAACCATAAAACAAACACAAATCTGATACACAAAGCTGGAACTGCGCCAACCTGAGCCAACGCACGCCACGGACGAGGAATTTAAAGATGCAATAATTGTCAAGACAATAAGGCGACAATAATGCTGCCTAACTGACAACAAAGGATTAAGTGGAAAGTGTTGAGTGTGGGCTGTGACGACAATTAACAGATTGCGTTTGCAATTAAACAGACATTGCTGATTGGTTGTGAGGTAATATCGTCACAGTTTTGCATTGCGTGGAGGTTATATAAGGGTCCTCAACATCCTGCTGCACGTTCACCTTGAGGCTTACGCAGGGCTCATTTTCACAGCAGGACCTGGTCACTTCAAAGCGCCACCGAAAGGTCAAACATTCCACTGAAGTGGACCGGTGTCAGCGGGCAACGCAGCATCCACTGGCCAAACACACACACACACACAACGTGCCATTAGCATGCATTGACACAACAGCCACACACATTAAACTTTAAAAGCCAGCTCGACTTCTACATGCCAAACACACACATTCGTGATCCTCACAATGTTGTTGGAAGTGTGGAAAGCATGTGAATGAATACTTGTTTATTCCTTTCTTTCATACCGAGCCAGCTCTCGCTCTCACTCTCACTCGGTTATTTATGGAAGGCCGATACTCCAACATAATCAGACTGGCCAATCGCTGCTATGCAATATGCTAGTGCTAGCTTTACAGACAACGAAAATGAACCAGCTCAGTAGCAAAGCACAAATTAAAGGACTGCTAAATGCACAGTAGACGCACTTTCTAAGGCTTTTAACATCACAACCCAAAGCATTAGCGTGTAACAGACATGAATGATCCCTAAAATCATGCGGCTTGAGAAGAGGCAGACTATTATTTTTTCCAAGCGATCAGAATTTTTTTGTTAATGGTTGTTAAAATCTGCAATAGTGTTTCCACGAAAATATTGAGAGATTGATTTACAGCAGTCAGAAGAGAGAAAGATGTCAAATTTGCTGTCACTCCCTCAGTCATTGTATTAGAAACACCCTCACAGAAGCGTTAATTAGCTTTTTGTCATTTACTGACAATGTAATACAACAATATATAGCCTTATAGGAGTAGTTCACTTTTAAATGAAAATTCTGTCATCATATACTCACCCTCATGTTGTTTCAAACCTGTATGAATTTCTTTCTTCTGCTGAACAGCAAGGAAGATATTTAGAAGAATATCAGTAACCAGGCAGTTTTTGGGTCCCATTGACTTCCATAGTATATTTTTTTCCTACTATGGAAGTCAATGGGACCCAGAAACTGCCTGGTTACTGATATTCTTCTAAATATCTTCCTTGCTGTTCAGCAGAAGAAAGAAATTCATACAGGTTTGAAACAACATGAGGGTGAGTATATGATGACAGAATTTTCATTTAAAAGTGAAC
This sequence comes from Abramis brama, assembly GCF_963993115.1. Lineage (NCBI taxonomy): Eukaryota > Metazoa > Chordata > Actinopteri > Cypriniformes > Leuciscidae > Abramis > Abramis brama. The sequence continues at coordinate 29,766,268 of NC_139964.1, read as the reverse complement.
TACTCCTTTATAAATGTGTATTCAGTTTGGTAAAAAATTTACTAGATTTGCAATGTTGATAATTGTGGAAACGCGTCATCACAGTCCGTGTAAAGGGTTCATAACGATAAATTGTCAGATATCAACTAAACTAATGAGACAAAAATAAATAAATAAATAATATAAAATAACACTTTTTAAGAAACAAAATTAAGAAAATAAAAATACATGCAATTTAAATGTGAAAAACAAATACATTTAAAAAAATATTTTATGTTTTATTCTATTTTAATACGCATAGATAACTAATATTTTAAATGTTTATTTTATTTAAATTCATATTTATTGTAATAATACTTTTAAATAAGTACATGCATAAAATTATATCAAATTGACATTAAAATAGATGTAATTTTTTTCAAAATAGATAAATAGTCTTTTCTACAGAAATAATTGGTCCCACCACAAGGTTAAGAGCAGAATCATTACAAAAAAAACAAAAAAAAACAAAACAATTGTATGTACCCATTTCAACTCCTCAATTGCTGTAATAGTTGATCCTCACGATAATAGCTCAGAACACCTAACTGCACAGCAATCACCAAAAACAACCTAGCATCATGGCACTGAGTTTTGCACAAGCAAGCGCTGCTTCCCTCAAAACATAAAAAATCTGTTTCTTCTACAACACAAATAAAGAAGGAAGCGGTGGAAGATATATCAAGTTCTCGAGTCATTTCTGAGCGAGCGTTTGAAGGATTGGGATTTGCCTGGCATGTGCAGACACAGGTATACGGCACATAAATGGCTGCCACTCTGGATTTGGGAGGAACTTGCAGCGAGGGGAGAAAGAGGCCTGTGGGGGAGCTTGTGATGGAGGGCTGGAACAATCCGCTCCCTCGCAGGCTCAGGTTAATGTTTGAGTGAAGTGGTGATCCTCTGCCACACGTGTGTGTGTGTGTGTGTGTGTTACCGTGTGAGCGCGTGCACGTGTGACTGTACCTGCAACATCAGAAGTGCTGGGCTGTAGTGAATGGAGCTACTTCAGATGCCGGGTAGTGACCTAGTTTCACACTCTCAGCAACAAAGCCTGAGCTTTACGGCCCAGAGTTAGGGATTGAGATGAGAAGAAAAGAGGAAGCAGAGCAGGGGGAGGGTGGGAAAGAGACAGAAGTCTACACCGGTTGAAAGCAAATTAACATAGCAGAAGATGTGGATTTCTGCTCTGCGCACGTCATAAACATTCAATAGTTGCATGCGCAGAGCAGACATTTTCTCTGAGCAATTCAACGGTCATGTTATGACATCACGCTCTGTGGCGTCTTTTTTAAAAACAAGCTCAACATATTACAATTATTATAAATCAAAAATGTAGAAATATACAATCTACTCCACTTTCCTGCAATGCTGCTAACCTGCAGCTTTAAAGATTGTGTTCTGTTAATTCAGTTAAAAGATCACTGCATCACAAATCGATCTTCTATTGGACACACGTCTTCGCGTGATACAAATTCGCAGCTCAGAGTTCGCCAAAATTTAACTTTTGAGCGCAGCGAAAGGTTAATCTTTTTTTGCATGAGCTTGTGTTTCCAGTGTTCAGCAATGGGACAAAATGTGCAGTGTTTGCTCGCCCCCCCCGCCCCCCTCGTTCCGCATGTTTTCAACCCGCCCATAGGGGGTGGGATCTCACGATAAAATGCCGTCTTTTCAGTTTCGAGTCAACTAGTAGCCTAGTTGAATAATTTCTTCCGATACTGCCCTCTGTAACCGGTAGGCGTGGCTTGGGAGTGTCCTCGTAGGGCAGCGAAGCAAGTGCATTCTGGGAGTTGTTGTCTTTCATCCACATGAGCCAAAAATAGATTTTCTGGCTTTTCTCAGTCTAGAAGGCACCAACTTTTAAAATAATTTCACATTTCTACTACATAAATTACCCAATTTAAATACACATTCATCTTTCCAGCGATGAAATATCCCTTTAAGGTCTCTACAGTGCTGGAAAGCTTCTCTGATATTAACGCAGGTCCTTCCCTTTTGCCTGATCTTAACTAATAATAGTTAATTATTAGTAATTAATAATAATTATAAGCCTGGAACATCTAAACCTCCACCTCCCGGATAAAGCATCAGCTCCCAAAGTGTTTCTGAAAAGTGAGATAACATACTCCTAATATACGTTTTCTTCTTTTGGTTCCCCTTTTAGTGATCGCTTTAACTCCTTAATCTTGTCACATTTGTAATATATTAGTTACTTGGACTATCTATCGTGTTATGTAGGGAGCTGCTTATGAAAATTAGGGATGCACGATATCAGCAACCATATCGGTATCGGCTTCATTATTGATGTTATCGTTATCGGCCCGATAAGAAATTTGGCCGATATATTAAAGTCGATAAATGATGGATTATGTCCTTCAGCTGAGACACTTCAGATGCGCACTGTTCGCCATGATGCTGTTGAATTGCTTGAAATATGATTGGAATCACTTCAAAAAGGAAAATACAGTGCAACATGTGCAGCGCAAGTCTGTCATATAGGCTACAGAAAATTATAATGAGAACATTATAATTGAGTGCTTGGGACATGGATTTTAATGGTGAGATTTTTGTTTTTGTAATCAAAAATTATATAATAATTTGGATTTAGATTTATGGGCCAATATATCGGTTATCGGCTTTCAAATATAAATAATTATCGGTATCGGCCAAGATTTTCATATAGGTGCATCTCTAATGAAAACTATGGTTTTTGGGATGGAAGGGATGTCTTCACCATTGAATAAGTAGAGGAGCTAGATAACAATTTGACCTGAATCATCGTAGTAACACAAAATTATTTCATTTTTCGATGACATCATACCCTCAGAAGGCAGGCACAGCAGTTTTTGTTTTTGGCGTCACAGAAATCATAAGGCTTATGAAATCATATGACACTCTGGTCACTAAATATAACTGAGGTGAGGTCCCTCCTTTATTGCAAGTCTATAAGATATTTTATCCACCAAGTCTCACCACTAAGAAAAATAATAGTACACCTGTCCTCAACTAGCATGTTATTAATGTTTCACTAATTTACAAAAAAAAAAAAAAAAAAAATTATATATATATATATATATATATATATATATATATATATATATATATATATATATATATATATATATATATATATATATATATATATATATATATATATATATATATTTATATATATATTATATATATATATATATATATATTATTTTGCTTGAAATTGTTACTTGTGCAGTTCTCCGTCACAGAGATCATTTAAAAAGTAAATGTGATATTTCTCAAAGACCGCAAGAGATCACAATCTATTCTGTCAGATTCAAGACTGAATAATTCTCAATAAGACAGAGGGATCAATTGTAACAACCCTACATCTTCACTCTTTTATCACACAAAGCCTTTGTTGCACTGTTTTGCTTGTAGGTAGGACAATACCGCATTACGCACAAACCTCTCATATAAATGTGGCCTCCCCGCATTGTGAGGGAATTAGCTAGTTAACCTCAACACAACTGCTTTTCAATTTAGCATCAGCCAGTGAAAACCCTCAGTCTGAGAGCGCACACACACTCGCACTATAATCCCCGGAGAACAAATGACTTCTCTCAACCCACGCATGACTAGGGAGCACTTCAACAAGCTCTTGAAAGTCGGCTCACACACAGGACGGGCACCTCCCCCGGTTCGATACTTTTGTGGCTATTGTCCCGACTAAAGCAAACAAAACATCGGCTGTGTGCAAACAAGGCGAGACGGGACGGCGGAGTATGCAAACGTGCACAAGATCTTTGTTTTCTTGACTTTGTGCAATTTAAATGGGAGATAATGGGATAGGAGAGGGAACAGGTCCAAGATCTGGTCTAACGGGAATAAAAACCTCATAAAATTAGCCTAACCCTGTGTCTGCAAAATTCTTGTGCATCGTCCATTAAATAACAGATTGAAAAACAGAAGTGTAAATAAAGGTGCCATGTGCTACAACAAGGTTTTAATTAATGTTCAATCTCAAAACAAGTTCATAAATAACATCACGTCATGGGCGTGTAGATACAGAACGAGCTGAGAAACTATCAGTCAGTAATTCTAATGCAGTGAGTTTATCTTCAAAATGGCTCCAATAACTGCAGACTAAATCTATAATGCATAAGCAGCATATATGTAAAGACCAGGTATAAATATCATTGTATGCCAGGCAAACCTACCTACAGTAGAGTATTCTGCTGGAATATGAATTATACCATTATGGTTCCAAAACCTACAAAATCCCAAAAACTCCACAATGTACTACACAAGTCACAGCCAATCGGAAAATATTTGATGAATTTGACATTTGTGGCTTTTATTCCGTGTCTGTTAGCTTTGGAGGTCGTATGTGTGCAAACGTCAAGTAAATATGTATTTACAGTGTTTCTCTTCAGTTGTACAGACGAAAAATACTGATGACTCATCTTGCACTCAGGGGCGTAGACAAATTGTTCTCCAATGAAATGCTCTCAAGAATGAGAAATACCACCTTTCTGTAACCAACTAGCAATATTAGCAAGTAGCAACTCTTGACTGTTATGCAACTAAATTATGCAACTTTTTTATCCACTAGAAATTTGTGGAAAACACTTTTTAAACTTCTTTCTTATGTCTTACAGCTGTTATTTGTGTCAACAATATGTATCCCTAAGGCTTATTCTCAACAGGACTGAAACGGACATCATCAAAGAGATATTTTAATGCATTTGCGTTCATATAAAATGCTTGCATGCTAGATGCAGATATAGCTTCAAAACTTCAGCCCATCTCCAAATCTTGGTAACTCAATGATCGCTTCCAGCCATCTTTATGATTCTACGCACAGCCAGTCAATGACAAACTACAAAAAGTTCAAAACTATGAAATGACACTTCTGTACTGACAAAAAAATGTTAAATTAAATTCCTTTATTTTAATGTTTAATATCAAGATATCAATTTAAAATATATGAAAGTCCATCTTAGGCCCTATAACTGGTCACCATTTCTTTTAAAGTTTCACTATTTTTAAATAATTTTTGCCGTCACTGCATCATTTTAAATGGTGTGAGAAATACTTTTATAACTAAAAGAATAAATTCCATGTAGTCTCTCAATTAATCATCATAAAAGCCACATGCATTATAATTACAAAAGATTCTAATCCATTTAGATAAAGAATGTAAACTTCCCAAAAGTATTTTACATCAACTAGACTCATTTTGTATCTACAGAACTAAATTTCAAACAAAGGTCTCTTAAAAGCCTCTCTTTTAGGTCTCTTTAGAAACAAACAGTCAAGTTTCTTCGGAAGTTTGCAGGCCTAACATCAGTATGGTGTAGTCTCGAACCAAGATATAAATTACATTTTATTTTTACCTATGCACATCCTTTGAGAGGCACAGATGTCATTATTAATCGCTGCAGTGGTTGCAAGAAGTTGGTACAAGGTGCACAAAGGCAAAGATGAACAAACGCAGTCTTGCGAAGTATTTTTATAGGTTTCATCATCCAGCATCAAACAACCGGGGAAAGTAAACAAAGTGCTACTCGTCTCAGGCCTCACATCCGCAACCAGAACGAGAGTGAGTTAGACAGAGCAAATCATAGAACAAAATAGGGGGGTGAATAATAACGCATGTTCTAAAAAATACAGAAATGCCCGTTCTAGAGTGTATTTGAACATGCAGTCTTATATCACAGGCTCTATATATTTGTGAAGGGCCCTTCAGCAATAAATGAACACTCCACATGGGCTCAAATCAATTAGCGATAGGGAAAAAAAAAACATCACAATGCAGGTCTGTTGAGATCAGTAACAGTAATGCAGAAGGCCAGAATCAGAGATGAAAGATCAGATCAAAGCAGCAGAGCAGTCAATTTGTCTGATGAACCTTATTAACAATAGGCTGAGATGAGGGGGCACTGGTAATGGTTACGGTTTGTGCAAACCATGATCGAGGCATGAACATCAGTACATAAACATAGGAGAAAACAAAACAAGAATGGAGTAGTATGTATACAATAGTAAAATTGTTTAATGTTTTTGGAAGAAGTCTCTTACGCTTGCCAAGGCTGCATTTATTTGATCAAAAATACAGCAAAAACATAAATATTACAATTTCAAATATATTTTTTAATTTTAATATATTTTGAAATGTCATTTATTCCTGTGCATTTTTTTAGCATCATTACTCCAGTCTTCAGTGTCACATGATCCTTCAGAAATCATTCCAATATGATGATTTGCTGCTCAAGAAACAATTCTGATTGTTATCAATGTTGAAAATGTGCTGCTTAATATTTTTGCGGAAACCATGATACATTTTTTCAGGATTCTTCGATGAATAGAGTTCAAAAGAACAGCATTTATTTGAAATAGAAATCTTAAGTAACATTATAAATGTCTTTACTGTCACTTTTGATTAATTTAATGCGTCCTTGCTGAATAAAAGTAATTTCTTTGAGGAAAAAAAAATAAAAAAAATCTAACTGATCACAAAACCAGTCACATGTCGCACGGGTATATTTGTGGCAACAGCCAACAATACATTGTATGGGTCAAAATTATCGATTTTTCTTTTATGCCAAAAATCATTAGGATATTAAGTAAAGATCATGTTCCATGAAGATATTTTGTACATTTCCTACCGTAAATATATCAAACATTTATTTTTGTGAGTGAATGCAGCACAATCGCGAACATAAATGGACAACTTTAAAGGCAATTTTCTCAAAGTTTCGATTTTTTTGCACCCTCAGATTCCAGATTTTCAAATAGTTGTATCTCGGCCAAATATTGTCCAACCCTAACCTTATTTATTCAGATAAATCTTAGTTTAAAAAAACTGACCCATGTGACTGGTTTTGTTGTCCAGGGTCACATATAAATGATTTTCATAAATTATTCCATTTTTATACAAAACTTGTTTATATAAAAATAAGCATTTTTATATATTTTATTGTTTTAATATAAACATGCATGTATAAAAACCGATTTCAGAAATGTTGTGCACATCTCATTTACTCATTAATAAAACAGTGTAATGAACACTACAAAATATCACATGTAATTCAATGTGTTACTTGCCATTTCTTAGTAATTGTTTGTGAAAGTTGTTTATACACCGTTTTCTTTCCAGTGCAGCCTATATATCACCATAACAGATGTCTACAGGCCACCCTGCTCTCTGGGTCACTGAAAATGTGTTTATGTTGCCATCAGCATCTTAAGTAAGTGTATTTTGCACAAATTGGACACCTCCAGGGGCGGGCTAGTTTCCCCATTTCAGTCTAATGTGGGAAAGCCTGGAGGTTGGGGGGCGGGTGTGTTGGCAGAACCGGGCACACGCTCCACTACAATAGCCGGGCCTCGTTAGCTCCGTAGCAATCCCACCGCCTACGCCACACCAAAACATCGCCCGCATAAATATGGGGACATCTGCAAGGGTAATCACTGCATTGTGCTCCCATTTTCTGCTCTGCTGGACGGCAACAGGGCAGCCTGCTTTTCAACACCTCCTCTCCCCCTCCCTCCACTGGTCCTCCCTTCCCCTGCCTGGGCTCCGTTTCTGGGGTCAGAGTCCCTCAGGTAACAAAACCCCCTGAGACTTGTGCTGAATTACATGTAATTACTCTCACAATCTGATTGATTTTGGTCCGAATAGGGCAAGAGGACACCTTTAACTTCCTGCTTGCCTTCCTTCGGTGCATCTTTGTCACTTTTTTTCTATGTTCCCCATCTCAGTTCGCCCCCCCCCCCCAATCCATTTCCATGCACAACAACCCCCTCTAATTCCCCTCACCATCCCTCGCTCACCCTCCCCTTCCTCTCTCTCTCTCTCTCTCTCTCTCTCCAACGCTCACGAAACGAAGCCAAGACTCTTCATCTAGTAGGAGGCAGAAGGCTTTGAAGAGATCAAAGCCAAGGCCGCGAGCAGTTGTGCGCCCTGGGAATACGCCGCAGCTCTCTGCTCCACAGCCCCCTTTTTCCAGCGTCATGTCGGATTGCAGCTGGATTGCATTTCGCCAGTTTTCTTAATGCTCTCGGTTTTGACTTTGACATCACTGATCCCCCCCCCCCAACACACACACCTTCAACACAAACGAGAGAGAAGGGAAGATAGAAAAAGACAAAAACAAGGGAGAAAAATCAAGAGAAAAATCAAAGAGAGCGACGTTAAAACGGAAAAAGCTGGAAAAGAAAGGAGTAAAATAGGAGGAGAGGGAGCAAGAGAGATTGACAGGGTGATTTTTATTTTCACAACTCCATAATTGGCCAGTTCAAAGGCGGATGAAAAAAGGAAGCATTTGTTTTTAATTCCGCGGGCAGATATGAAAGGAGCGACAAACTTTTATGAGTTCCCCAAAAATTAAAGACAGGCTCTTTTCACATTCAAAGAACAGGGTGTTTTTTACGGCCGAGAGACCACACAAAAAGAGCTGATAGCAAAGCCCACCCCTCCCATCCGCTGCAAACATGAGTTGACTGACTGCGAGATGCCGAAAGAGAGGGGTTTTGGTGTGCAACACAGAGAGAGGGAGTGAGTGCATGCAAGAAAGGGGAAAAAAAAAAGAGGTTGTATCCATACATCCATTAAACAGCCTTGCTAATAAAGCCTGGTGGCAAGCCATCTTTTGTACTGTAACTCAGAGAAACCCTTTACCAAACTCCTACACCAGGGAGCATGAATATTTCAGTGGCGTCTGATCCACGGAGCATGTGAAGCTCTTTTGCCCCCACATACACAAACAGCCTGACAAAAAAATAAAAATAATGAGCTTCAGAAAAAAAAAGTGGAACCTAGTGGCACAGAGCCTCTATTAATCAGTAAAAAGCAGTGCAAGTGAAGTTCAGAGATGCGTGCATGCATGTCCGCAAACACAATGCGGTTTCAATCACTGTCACTGATGAATTTCTCTTGAGATGACGAAGGTTTGACGAGACACTCGACTTGTCTGTTCTGGTGTTTCTACGTGCCAAAATAACCAGTACTACACAATTTTCAACAGTTATACAACTAGCCAAGAGGGTTACTGACACACATCGAATGTCGATTCTCAAAAAAACAATTGTAAAATGAGAAAAACATGGGGATTTTAAGTCATTCGAGACTAAACAAATGACACTGGGAATGAGAATACACAAAATGAAGCAAAAAACATTCAATGAAAAGGAGTTTTAAAAAAATGCAAAAGAAAAACAACTAAACTGGTACAAGAGCGTCAGCTATATTGTCAAAATAAAGCAGGATTTAAAGAGGCCGCTGGAGGGTGATGGAGGTCACAGCCGGGCCTGGAGACATAACATACAGGAAAAGTGATGACAACTGTGATGCCAAGACAAAACACAACATTGCACTTCATTTACACGTGCCCTCAGGATCCTCTCAACAGGTGCTACACATGGATTGCAGAATAGATGTGCATTAAAAAGTCAAGAAATAACACTCGTGTGTTCAAGCCTGTTCAACGCCAGCTCAAAAATTATCTTGTTTAGGATATAAACTTGGCATTGTATATTATGAAAATTGTTGATGAATTTTACATTCATGCATTTAGTAGATGGTTTTATCCCAAGCGACTTACAAAGTGGAACAAATGCAATTATTCAACCATGTTCGTAATACAATATATACGTATATATATATGACAGCATTTCTCGAATAGGCACAAAAGCAATTTCATTTGGGCGTTCTGGCCAGAATTTCAAAGTTTTTATAGTCTCCTACTATGAAGACATTGCAATTAACGAATTTCAGTGGGTCGCTTGACATTAATATTTCAGGGTTGGTTAAATGCCCCATGGAGGCAAACCTTTGAAAATTAACCTAATAACACTGCCAGCCTGTTTTTCTTTGTACATCCGACACATGGATTCAATATGACTGTGGTAACCAGCCGATGTAAACAGAGTATCAATGGCCCTCTGTTTCAAAACCCTGGGTCTGTACCAGTGCACTTCAAAGGGCCGTGGGTTGCTGAAATCTGCGAGGTCTAGGCCACGCTGGTGTTCAGACCTGCTCAGCAGATGATATGGCTACTTGTTTGCCCCTTATCACCCATGTGTGGGTGCGGTTCGCTTTGCTTGCCTTCATCAAAAGATGACACGCGTTTAAAGTACGTGCTAAGAGCGTCAGGAAGGCATATGGGTGAGTTTAGAAGTTCAAAAGTGTAGATGATGTAAATAATAATGCTAGTACTGAAAAATATGAAAGTGTGCTACAGAAATAAGGTTACAAAAACCACACACAAGGGCTGCTGGGAACTGTAGTTTCTTCGAATGGTGCAGAAAGGAAAAGAGTGAGAGTAGATGATCCAGCTGTGTGAAATCTCTTTAGGCAAAGCCAGGGTTTGGGGGGGTTTGTGATTCCACGGCATGTCCACGCCAAGAGATCCGTCACATCCCACATCAAAGCAGGCCGAGTGCGAGTGTATATCTTGGGTCGGTTCTTCCCGAGCTCCACTGCCAGAGGCCAGTCAGGATGGGGGAGGTATACGGCACAAGGACAGAAGTTGCTCCACCAGTAGCTCCAGCAAATGTACTACAGTAGCCATTCATACATATGGAGAGCAAGCTACCCATCAAAACAGCCTAGGTGAAAGTAAGGTAGAATCCTTCAAAGCGTCACTGCAATCAACATACTGTACGTCTACTTAAATAATAATTTAACCATGGATTTAATGGTCTTTGTTCTAAATTTTCTGTTCTTCTCTGAGACTTTTGCACACCAAACGTGAATATTTGTCACAAACACGGTTTTGAAATAATATGCTATTTACAATGTTGCCCAATGACATAGTTTGTATCAAATGATAGCAACTTCACAACCAAATATAGAAAAGCTTTGAATCTGAAATCGCAGCTAAAACAGAAAAAAAAAGCGGTGTGCAAACCACTATACAGGAGTAAATTTGGTTGATATTCAGCGCCACATATTATACATGGGGAAATTAGATTTTCGTTTAACTAATATTTGCTTACTTTTTGAGTAGATCACTAATTTCCCTTATTGTTATAGCTTCGAAACGTGAAAAAGCCTTTGGATCAGCACATTCTGAAGAATTTCAGGACGTTTAGATAAAGGCATTAACTAACTTACGGGTCACAGGTCAAACATGTAACATCTCAAACACTTAGTGAGACGAAACTTTGCGCTCGAACTTTAAATAATCCAATTTAAGATGAAGAAACGAAAGAAAGGGGATGAAGAACAGATTAAACAATTCAATGAAATCCAGGACCCCATTCACCCCATTCTTCTCTCCAACTGATTAAAAGGGGCTCGAGATAAGCGGAACTACATTAAACGTCCCGGCGCGAGTGAAATCATTTCAAAAGGAGGAAATGCCTAGGTTGTCTTAATTCCCAATTCACCATTTCATACTAATGTTAAAATATTAGAACTTCAAAGCTACAGGCACCAGAGACAATGCAGCCCCCAGTGTTTACCTGGAAACATTATCTGCTGACCCCAAGTTAGTCATCTCAAAGGAACCCTGGATGCCATTTCCAGATGTCGTCTATCAGATTAGAGCAACATGTAAAGCTTTCATGGATCACTAAGCACCATGATGCCAATATCCACTACTGCTGGGGGGCTGGAGAACATTGTACTCGTACGGTTGGTTGGCGTTTCACCAGGTAGCAACAACACGCACTCAAAAAAAATGCTGACCACCAGAATATTGTCTGTTTCATGACTGGGAGGGAGTTCAGGCACTGGAATGTCATAGCCAATGGAAATCAATCCAAACTTCAGGGGAATGAAGGGGGGGGGGGGATGGAGTAAAAAAAAAAAGAAGATGCCTTTGATCTCGCAGAAAACCGATCCCAGGCCTTGGAGATACTGTGTCCGAATATTTGAGCCACCGCAAAAGGAGAGAAAGAGACAACAGGCGGAGGAGTTCGAGGAAAAGGATCTGGCGTGATTGCGGTTTTATTTGCACACAGAGTGAAAAAGAGAAATTCAGGTAAGTTGCAAATGGTCGCACATTCTGCAACAACTCTGCAAAATCATTGTAAAAGTGCGAGTGGAAATAATCTGCTATTATTTGTGGATTTTTTTTTTTTGTACCTCCCAAGCAAAGGCTTTAAAACCACAAAGGATGTTCCTTGCTGACCCAAAGGCATATTTTGTGTTTGTGCATCTAAACCACATCTTGTTGTGTAACAATGTTTCTGCTTAAGAAGAACTAAACAATAACCATTCATCCCAAATGCTTCGATCGATTACAGGTCAATCTTCTGTTTGGTGTCCGTCACCACAGCAAAAACCGAACCATAATCGCACGGCCGCAGACTGATAAAGGAGCTGAATTCAGAGCTGTGCAAACAATGGATGAGATGAGCTCAGCGGAGAAAGCCCTCTCTCTCATCGGGCTCACAGACTGCCTGCAGCGGCCATCTCTTCCAGGCACCAGTACACTGCCAAACAGGGAGTCTTAACCACACAAAAACTACCAAACAGGATTAGGGTGGACAGCTGCTAGCGTATCCACCATCTTTTTCTTCTTTTTTTAAAACCCCCTCCTTCCATCAGCGGTTGCTTTATAGAATAACCGAGAGGGTAAACGTCTGTAAGTTCTATACATTTATCCATAAGAGTGCACGTCCTTTCAAAACAATCATACAAATATCGCTTTTTTTTTTTTTTTTTAAATCTGCCACGCTGAAAAGCATAGACAGTACGAGCAGATATGGATATGGGTCACAGCATTAGTCACAGACACGCCGCCAAGCAGCAACTAACGTCATAACCCAAAGCTGCACGCTACAATGAGGGAAGATATAAAGTTATGAAAAATGTCACTGGTGGACGGCGAGGGATCGGGAGTGAACGGCACGGGAAAACACTCACCGTTCTGGGAATGGGAGGCGAGAGAGAACCGTTGTTCATGTAGGAATCATTGTTCATATTGGTCATCATGATGTATCCTGGGTAACTGGGGTACGGGTGGCCTTTGCTGTACATGTCCTGGTGCTTTCCTGTGAGAGAATAAAATTCAGCCTGAATTAATAAGAATTCCTAGGCAAGATTTACATTTATTTGAACTAATACTTAACGTGATCCGGTCACTAAAATAAAAATAAAACTTTAACAACGAATCAAAAATGAGCAAATGCCACATTTTTTACAAATGCACGAAATCCAAGCTAAACAGGAAATCAAGAAGGCATCTAAATAGGGGAAGCCGTTTTGAGGCCACTGAAGTGTTTAGCTGAAAATTAGCATCCTAATTCACAGCAAGCAGAGAACAAAGGGCAAAAAGACAATCAAGTCACTTCACTGTGACCCCAGCGCCCTGCTCGGCGTAAAAAAAAAAAAAGACCCGGGTGCAAACAGAGATCAAATGAACTCCGGGCCATCACAGCAACATGCTGCTCTTGACAATAGAGTCTCAGACGGTGTGTTTGGAGGCCAGCGTGTCACAGGAAGATGGGGCACTTCCCTGGCACGTGTCATTACGTGTCGACAACAAACAGACAGTGGGCTGTGAAATTCCCTTCACAAAGCCATCGTGATCAGTGAAGCGAATGAACAAATTGAAATAATTACCAGCATATTTATTACAAATAATATCCTGTATTCATTTGAATTTTAAAAAAGAGAAAATATAAATTATATATATATATATATATATATATATATATATATATATATATATATAAACTCACATGTGTGTGTGTGTGTGTGAAAATGAAAAATGTGTGTGAAGTGTGTGAAAATAAAAATGCCATGATTTTGTAAAAGCATGCTTTGAGAATAAAAAAAAGTACATCACTGAATCAAAGAATTAATAATAATACGCCATGTTTTTACCCCAAGCCATAGGACTTACCATCGTCCGGATGGTCCCTGTGCTTCTCATGGTAAGAGTCTGGTGTTATTTGGGACTGTCTAGCTGCCTGTTCAAAAATGTAGGAGAGAGATATTAACAGCTTAAATTCTGATGTGCAACGCGTTTATGTTTTTCCAGGATTCCTGCTATCTGAAGGGAAAAAAGCTGACAAAATAAGGCATGCTTTGATCATATTTTTGGCTGAAGGCATCCATAAGGAAAAGATAACTTGAGGTTTTTTTTATTATACATTGATTAAACTCAGTCATTTTCTCTCTGCTGTGGAGTCTGACCACAAATGTGGTCGGTATCTTAAGGAAGGATTTCTTTTCTTCGCTACTATTCTCGTTCACTCCGCATTATGAATCAGAAGTGCCGGGAAATAAACTCCATTTGGAGTTCAGCTCCCTCTGGGTGCCTTCCAGCAGAGTGAGGATCGGCACCGCTTTCCCAATTAACACTCAGCCCATCAGTTTGTTCTTTCTCATGTCATGCTGTAACCCTGCATGCTGTCGATGCCAGGAGGAAATACATTTCATTAATAAAGCCAAGCATCTGCTTATTCTTCAGTTCATTTTACTTGATTCACATGACCAAGTAGTAATGGGAATTTATTTGATTTTTGATTTTTTTAAAGCAGAGAAACACAAAATTCGGTCTCACAAAATTCATTTTGGATAATTATTTACTCTTTGTGTGAAATTGCAGTATGTAATTTGTCAGGCAAATTAATTTGTCGCCATCATAAATGGGGTGTGCTGATTTTTAATACATATTAAAAATGCATATTAATAAAAATAAAGCATATAGCAGAATATTGTAAAATAATATCACAATAAACCAATCAGAGGTATAATGACTGGTTTCAAAAATATGTGCATATTGCACCATATTATCTGGCAGACTTTCCTGGATAATTAATATTAATCAGAAAAATTGCAATAATAATAACAACAACGTTTAGCATTGTTATGGTATTGCAATATTATGTTTACAATATTGTTTAATAACTGTTCAACATAAATAGTTGAATAAACTGAATAAGTAGGCTTTATCTTAGTACAATTTCAAATAAATATATTGAATAGCGACTATTTTGTGATTAGTAAAAGAAAATATTAATAAACAAAGCCTTTGAAAATTAAATAACGACTGTGGGTTAAAAAGGAATATTGTTAATGATGATTTGAATGAATACTCTTATAAAAAATTTCTGTGATCAATGAAGAAAATTATGACCATCGAGGCCCTTTTAGTGTTTTTTTGTTTTGTTTTTTTTCTCTCGCTTAAATAAGGACTGTGGGTCAAAATTAGTTTGTTGACTTTAACACGTGTAGCTCTACCATTTAAACCATCCACACACACACACACACTAACAGAACAGAGGCTAAAATATCAACATGACACTTAATTTTGAAAACAAATCCCAACTTCCCAACAGCTGGACACGAAGTTTGACGGAGACCTTCACGTGGGTCTGAGGAGTGAGTTACTCACGTCGTGACTGTTACTGTTGGGACTGATTTCTGTCTCGTTGACCAGAGATGACTTGATCTCCGCTAAGTCTCCCTCCTCCTCGGAGTGGTTGATCTCCGCGAAGATCTGCTCCTTGTGCGGGTCTCCCTCGTCTTTGAACGGGATCATTTCATCGGTGGCGCAGAGCTCCGGGTCCCCGCCGCCTCCTCCACCTGACAACTGCGGCATTTCTCGGGTGATTGAAAGTCCTCCTCACCCTACAAACGCCCGGAAAGCGAACGCGTGCAACAGAAACCCCCGTATACTTTCAGCTCGCGCGCACTCCAAACACGCGCGAGAGTGTTTGGTCAACTGCAGCAAGAGCGCGCGACCGGTGAAACACTCAAGAATCCAGACGGGGAAATAAAATGTAGCGGCGCTGAATGTTGAAGAAAAAAAAAAAAGAAGAAAAAAAAAAGTTAAAGTACAGTTCCTTGGGTGTTTTTAAAGCAAGCGTCAGAAGTTAAAGCTCAAATGAACGCAGGACGGTTGTGACTGTTAAAAAAAAAAATCCCGACTCCAAAAAAAAAAGTGCTGGAGTTCAGATGCTGTGTGTCATTCCCGTTTTGTTTGTTGGGTAAAAAGGTGTCCCTCTTCAGAAATGAGCTCAGCAGAGACTGAGAGTAATGTTGGACTGGAGAGAGTGTAGTGCTGTACTCCTCCCCCTGATCTCTGACTGACTATAGAGATGAAAGAGAAGCCGCCGCTGTGATTGACACCTCACACACGCACGCACATGTATTGACTGACACTAGAGGAAAGTAAAGGGGGATTTTATACAGTTCGTCCAACAAAAATGGACAGAGAGCAGACAAAATGTGGAGGTTCATTTTTCAGATTCATTTTTGGGGCTATTGGAAACGAAAACAGTGTCGTAACAACGTCAGTTTAACCAATTAGAAAAGAGCTTCTGGATCATACATAAGCGGTGTAAAATATTTAGGATTTACAGGAAACATCAGAAGTCATTTTTGAACATTGTATTGAATGTTGGACGACTGGTTTCATGTAAATCAGTTTAATTCGGTATATAGCTAATATCCACGAGCTTTTCATCATAATGTTTGAAACACTTTCTAATGTAGGCTACTTATATTGGAGCCACAAAGATGCACAACATTGTATAATCATCTTATGATTTTAAATATGTTTTATGTATTTATATTTTTGTTTCCACATGTTTGAATCGAAATGATTATAATTAAATAGGTGGGATGGCGGATAACATAACTGTTATATAATAAATAATTATTAATAATCATTTCTGAACAAGTACATTTGATTACCACAACAAATTCAATATTTTTCTTAGTGTTACTAGTAAATAGTATCAACAGCACCCTTTGTGCTTATTTTGGATTTATAAACAAAAAATAGGAGACAAATATTAGAATATTATATAAAAATGAGAGACATGTTTTTGCAATTATGAAGTGACCATAATAAATGGTCATTTAAATAGAAAACAAAAATGCTAAAATAATAATAATAACAACATTAAAATACAGAAAACCCACCTTTTGGCCTATATTAGCCTATAATCATTGATCTGCATTAGCTTGCAAAGGGCGAAATCAAATATGCAAATGCATGAATCGTTTTTAATGCATCTGTATAATAATAGAGGATGAGATTGCGTTTGAAAAGATCTATAAAGTTGTTTTATCTCGTAGTCATCTTATTAAATACATTTTCTCATGCATGCTTGATTTAATGAATACTTGAGGTTGACCCGACTGCTTCTTTTGTTCTCAAGGTAATCTAAATTAAAATGTTGTATGCAATTAAGCTTATTTATAAAACATACACTGTATAATCATCCATTGTTTGATATGCCATGTAATTTATTAGGGGTCGTGTACATAACGAATTATTTCTATCTTATATGAACCTTTGCAACAAAAAAGAAAGAAAAATAATCATATTGTGTAACATGCTCTGAAATTTGACGATAAATATTTGTTCGAAATAGGCTACATTTAATTAATCAATGACAATTACATAATAATCAATTGTGCAATTTTGTTATCGTTTTGATATCGTTATCAGCAGATTTTAATTGAAAACATTAATTTAGCCATTTTAGTCGAATTAACATATTAAGCAGATTTTATGAAATTGTTGCAATGAATAAAGCAAATGTAAACAGCTGCAAAATCTGCTAGCGATATTTAAATATATAAACCCAGATAAATGCAAGGAGCCCTCCCTCGGAGTAGTAGAAAGCAAGAAAGGGGAAGAAAAACATTGGGAAGTTGTAATGAGTATCTATTGTGATGAGTACTGATTTATGCCTGCAGGTGGCAGTAATGTGTTGTATAAGATGAAGTGCATTCCCTAGAGGAAGTGGTTGTAATGGAGACATGCTTTGTGTGCCACATGGAATAAAGACGCCAGTACCATCTATTCTTTATATCTTTATTTGTTGTCTCTGGAACAATACATGGTACCAGGAGTGGGGTCCGAAAAGCCCAATGGATGCCATTAAACCACCGGGATCGTTGAAGTTGTGTGGAAATGTTGATGCACATTGGAGGACTTTCAAACAGCAGTTTGAGTTGTATGTTGTTGCTATTGGACAAAAAGCGGCTGTGGATGAAAGAAAAATCGCCCTGTTACTTACCATTGCTGGAGCTGATGCCGTGGAGGTCTATAACACCTTTAATTTTGATGAAGAGGCAGACAAGAAGAAACTGGATAAGGTACTGGAAAAATTTGATGCTCATTGTTTGTCAAGGAAGAACGAGACATATGAACGATATGTATTCAGAACACGTGTGCAGCATGAAGGAGAGGCTTTTGATTACTTTCTGACTGATCTCAAGATAAAGGCAAAGACTTGTAACTTTAATGAATTGAGAGATTCAATGATTCGTGATCAGATTGTTTTTGGTATCTATGAGAAGAAACTGAGAGAAAGATTGTTACGAGAATCAGAACTCACCTTGGATAATGCTGTCAAATTGTGCCAATCCAGTGAAGTAGCGAGACAGCAAGTGAAGCAGTTTGATGGGACTAATACAGCCGCTATGTCATTTCAGAGTGTAGAAGTTGACGCCATTTCATTCAGAGACAAGAGAAGAGGTAACACAAGAGGTTTCAGAGATAATGACAATGAAACATTCTCATGCAAGCGCTGTGGGACCAAACATAAGTTCAGACAGTGCCCAGCTTTCGGAAAAAGATGTTCTAAGTGTAATGGCCCCAACCACTTTGCAAAAATGTGTTTTTCAAAAGACATGAAGAGGGAAAATAAAGTGCATTTAGTGGAGGAGGCAGATGACAGTGATTTGAGCGACTCATTTTATGTGAACATGGTTTCTGAAGAGAAAGTAAATCCGGATGCTGAAACGTGTGTATCAAGTGATGATTCAGTCAAGTCTTCGATGTGGATTGTTCCTCTTGTGGCTAATGGGACCGTAGTACCCTTTAAATTAGATACGGGTGCAAGAGTTAATTTAATTAACATCAGAGATGTGAAAGCACTGAAAGAAAAACCTCTAATTAAAAAACGTACAGTTCCCCTCAAAGCCTATAATGGACAACCAATTGAAACGCGAGGAATATGCAGACTAAACATACAAGTAAAAGGAAAGATGAAGAGTTTGATGTTTGTTGTAGTTCCCAATGGTCATGAATCTCTTTTAGGAGATAAAGCGTGTAAAGATCTTCATTTGGTTAAAAGAGTGTATCAAGTCAACAAGGAAACCGTAGTCTTACAGCCTGTCTGTGACAATATAACTGACATTGTCAAACAATTTCCAGATGTTTTTGAAGGTCAAGGCACACTGCCATTTACCTATAAAATACAACTGAAAGATGATGCTTCTCCAGTCATACATGCTCCTCGGCGGGTGCCTGCACCTCTGCGTGAGGCCTTGAAAAAGGAATTGGATCGCATGACCCAATCTGGAGTAATACAACGGATTGAACAACCTACAGACTGGGTAAATTCTATAACTTGTGTGAAGAAGCCTAATGGTGACTTAAGAGTGTGCTTAGATCCTAAAGACCTAAATGATAGCATCAAACGAGAACATTACCAGATACCCACCCGTGAAGAGATCATTAGTGACATGTCAGGAGCTAAGTTTTTTAGCAAATTAGATGCATCTCAAGGATTCTGGCAGATCCGATTGGATTCTGAGAGTAGCCAGTATTGTACATTTAATACTCCCTTTGGGAGATATTGTTTTCTTCGACTTCCTTTTGGAATCAAATCAGCTCCTGAGATTTTTCATCGAGCCATGGAAACCCTTATTGAAGGTCTAGAGGGTGTTCGAGTATATATTGATGATATTGTGGTGTGGGGGTCCACCATTCAACAACATAATCAGCGATTAGTAAAAGTGATGGAAAGAGTTCGAGCACATGATTTAAAGCTCAATCAGAAAAAGTGTCAATTTGGAGTCACAGAGATCACGTTCTTAGGGGACAAGCTGTCTGCAAAAGGTGTGGAGCCACATCCAGCAAAAGTGCAAGCCCTCCTTGATATGCCTCCACCTACGGATAAGAAGGGAATTCTGCGTGCTTTGGGAATGGTGAACTTCCTGGGAAAATTTCTGCCAAATTTGTCAGCTAAAACTACCCATATGAGAAAGTTGTTACAAAATGATCAGGAGTTTGTCTGGACTTCAGTACATGATCAAGAATGGAAGCAGTTAAAGGAGACTCTTACTACTGAACCTGTCCTTGTTTTTTTTGATCACACACGACCAACTAAGATCTCTACAGACGCCTCTCAGGATGGATTGGGGGCGGTGCTTCTTCAGGCCTTTGAGGATTCCTGGAGACCTGTGGCCTATGCTTCTCGATCTATGACAGAGACTGAAAGACGATATTCACAAATAGAGAAGGAGACTTTGGGTTTAGTATTTGGCTGTGAAAAATTTCATGGATATGTCTATGGATTACCTACTTTTACAGTAGAGACGGATCATAAACCATTAATCTCCATCATTCAAAAGAACTTAAATGATATGTCACCTCGAATTCAACGCATGATGATGAAATTACAAAGATATGATCTGAATCTTGTCTATACACCTGGAAAGTATATCATTGTGGCTGATGCACTGTCTCGAGCACCAGTAGCTTCGGAGATCAGCAAAATGGACGAAGTTGAGAGACATGTGAGTATGGTGTATTCAGCGTTACCAGTTTCAGATGAGATGTTAAAGCTGATCGCAGAGGAAACTGCAAAGGACGCTGAATTGCAGAGGGTTATTGCACACCTTCAACATGGATGGATCAAAGGCAAGTGTCCACAATACTTTCCTTTAAGGGCAGAACTGAGTGTGGTTGAGGGAATGCTGTTGAGAATTAACAGAATTGTCATTCCAGTATCAATGCGCCACGACATGCTTCGTAGAATTCATGAGGGACATCTTGGTATCGAAAAATGCAAGAGAAGAGCTAGACAAGCTGTTTTCTGGCCTGGAATTAATGTGCACATTGAGAAATACATCAATCAGTGTGACGTCTGTCTAAGTCATCATTATAAACTGGCCAAAGAACCTATGATGATAGCTGCTCATCCTACTGAACCGTGGCAAAAAGTAGGAACTGATCTTTTCCAGTTGAATGGTAAGGATTATCTGGTGGTTATCGATTATTATTCCAATTATCCTGAAGTTGAACAGCTCCATCATACAACATCGAATGACATGATTCAATGCATGAAAAGCATCTTTGCAAGGCATGGAATTCCTCATATTGTGCAAAGTGACAATGGTCCTCAGTACACTAGTTGTGAATTCAAACTGTTTGCGGAACAGTATGGCTTTAAACATACTACTTCAAGCCCACTTTATCCAAAGGCAAATGGTAAAGCAGAAAAAGGGGTACAAATTGTAAAAAGACTTATGAAAAAAGCCACAGCAAGCAGGTCTGATATAAATCTGTCTCTTCTGAGTTACCGTTCTTCTCCACTCAGTTGTGGATTATCTCCTGGTGAGTTATTGATGAACCGAAAACTGCGTGATACACTGCCAAAAGTATCCCTGAAAACAGAAAACAACAGTCTATCATTGAAAGAGATGCAACATCTTAAAGAGAAGCAGAAAGAATATTATGACAAGGGAGCTCGACATCTGAAACCTCTTTCTGAACGAGATACAGTTAGAATTGCGGAGCCTACTGGATGGAAAAAGAAAGCTACAGTCCTAAAAGAGGTAAACCCAAGATCATATCTGGTTCAAACAGAAGATGGACAGACATTGCGGAGAAATCGACAGAGCTTGCTTAAGACTGCAGAGAAATGTCCTCTTGTTGATGAGCCAACTCTGTCTGCAGAACTGCAGTCTTGTGAAATGCCCCCTGTTGATCTGCAACGTCATGAAATGCTATCTCCAGGTATGTTTAATTCTGCAGAACAAATTCCTGAACTCGAGTTATCTGTACCAAAGACTGACATGCCTCTCTTACGGAGAACTAATCGAGTTCGAAAAGCTCCTGTTCGAATGGACTTATGAAAAAAATGGAAAAAAAAATGAAATGAACTGATTGTACATTTTTTACAGTTGGGCTGATGTGAATTATTAGTAATTGTGAATCTAATGTGTTAAAAAAAAAAAAAAAAAAAAAAAAAAAGAAAAAGAGATGTAATGAGTATCTATTGTGATGAGTACTGATTTATGCCTGCAGGTGGCAGTAATGTGTTGTATAAGATGAAGTGCATTCCCTAGAGGAAGTGGTTGTAATGGAGACATGCTTTGTGTGCCACATGGAATAAAGACGCCAGTACCATCTATTCTTTATATCTTTATTTGTTGTCTCTGGAACAATACAGAAGTGTTTCTGCGGCTTGCGTGAGAATAAGTTTGGAGTAGGAGGCAGATCTTTATAAAGCAGGCGGAGGAGGGGTCAGTGGGCGGAGCCACGGCTGCCTTTGATCTGGCGGCGGCGGCCTCTTTCATCCACACTCTTTGTATGACCATATATGGTGTGAGGATGGAGTCGAGCCAATATTTCCACGCGCTCCTTCATCCCAGCTGAGAGGGAAAGCGACGGTTCTCTTCCGGGTAAAGGAGACACAGCGAGAAAGATCAAAGGCTTTGGATTTGGAACCCGAATGTGGAATCAAGAGTGTGAGAGAGAGAGAGAGAGAGAGAGAGGGAGAGAGAGGGGGAGAGAGAGAGAGAGAGAGAGAGAGAGAGAGAGAGAGAGAGAGAGAGAGAGAGAGAGAGAGAGAGAGAGACAGAGAGAGACGGGACGGGACTGGCCGCATTCCAGAGTGTAGCGGAAAGCTGAGCCTTAAACACACACACACACTCGCGCATTCACTCACTGAGACTGGCTCCCGGGATAACAATCGAACCTTTCAGTTTTTAAATGAAATGTATGCATAGCAGGACAGATGTGTTGTTATTGTAAACTGTGTGGATTTATTTTAATGCATGGTTATTTAAATGTAAGGCTCCATGTGAAATACATTAAGGCTGTAATTCCACAGCCCTGAGACAGCTAAACATTTATTATTTTAAAATGATTATTAAATGTGTCTGCACTGACAATATTTTTTATTTAGTCAAACAAAGAAATGCTTTTTTAATGGCAGAAAATAAAATTCTACTTCAATTTTTATACAATGCATGTTAGAATTCTGTCCTCAGTATTAGCAAATCTACAGATTGATTCTATTCAGGGACATATACTGGTAAATGTGAATGAATAGAGATCGTAAAGAAAGGACAAATGGGAAATTTGCTGCTTGAAAACAAAATAACAGGTACACACATGCACACAAACAAACACGCATTAATCTGACAGACTGGTTTCTGTATGACAATCTAACCTTTATTTATTTTAATGCATGATTGTTTTAATGTAATGCTGCATATGAAATACATTACGGCTGCCAGAAAGCTCAAAACAGGCATTTTTGAACTGCACTTGTTAAAAAGCCTGGACATTAACAGAATTTTTAACTTCAAATTTAGAAATTATTGATGTATTTATAGTAAAATGTAGGGCATAGAGAAAAAAAATGCTGTAATTCTGATGGCCAGAAAAACAATTCTGAAAAACTGATATTTCCAGGAGGCAAATGACTTTAAATAAAAGTACAGTTATCTGGCATCATAAATCAATTGTTAAATAATGAAGTGAAGTGTGTGAATGCATTTTCCTGGTTCACAAAGAAGTAATTTAGTCAAAGCTCATTGTTTGTAAGGGAAAGCAGCTCTGTGTGTCTAGATATACAGTCAATAATTAGAATAAAAATCCAAATCAGCTTATTTCATAACATGAGGGTATCTGACCTCATGGCAAGGACAAGAACATAAAACATAAAACTATCCACATTTCAGTGAGACTTCAAAGAAAAAACATACACTGCTTATACATCATTTAAGAGACGAACTTTGCGTCATCGCTGGACCTTCAACTGTTAGCAAACAGTTAAGAGTTAAGAGCAGTGTTACATGTGAATGCACAGCTCTTGCCTTTTACAGTAGTTTTACAGCGCAATAATTGCCTCTTTTTTTTTTCTTCAAAAAAGAGAAATATCGTGAAAGAGAAGATCATTTGCATTTCCGTCTTAATGAGTTTGCAGAAGTGACCCCTCTGGATCAAACATGAAAAGGAAAGTGTCCTGCTGTGTCCTGACCTGAATTTAGTTGTCTCTCACTCTTCTACTGCATATTGAATATTATATAACCTTGAAGGACCAGGAATGTATCCATAACACAGCATAATTTATCAGAGCGCTGCTAATCTAGACGGGAATTAGACTGTTGGGTTCAGAAGAGAAGTTCAGAAAAGATTGCCCTCTTGCTGTGACGCTCATGCATGCATTGCTATTGATCAGGAACTGTGCTGGATTAATAATTTGGTTTAACTGTAATCTGAGGATGGGAATGACCTATATAACGGAGGGAAAATCTGCTGATTTGGCCTTTGAATTATTAAAATTGTTTCAATACGATATTGACCGTAGATCATTAAAAAAAAAGTGCTAACGTATTTAATCATATTATTTAGTCTGTAATCTTAAAATCATAGAGATGCCATATTATTCCAGTCTTTTGGTTTTGGGCTCTACTAGAAAATGTTTTCATGCTTGAATGTTCCAAAAACACATTATTTTTGTTGCAGCACCTCTCTTCCCAGTCTGTCAGTAACGCTCTGATTAGTTCCTGTCTCTATGAAGCCCCTCCTTCTGATAAGCACGCTGTGCTCTGATTGGTCGGCTGGATCAGTGTGTTGTGATTAGTCAACCGCTTCCAGCTTGTTTGGGAAATGTAACGCGCCTTACCATAACTGCGAGTTTCAATGCTAACTAACTCAACCAAGCCCCTTTTTCATGCTCAAACAGCAACATTACACACTAAAGGAATAATGTGATTTGCTAGTGTAACAGGTACAGAATGTGTACTGTTAAATGTATGTATAGTTTATTAGAATTCTCACAAAATTGTTCATTTACATGTACCTGATATGACTGTCTAAGTGAAATGAGTACCTTTCCCTTTAATTAATTGTGATGACGTCATGAGTCAGTATATCTTCCTGTTCTATCCCCTCCTCTTCCTCTTTGCATTGGTAACGCACTGAGAGGTGAGGTTATTTTGGGCTCCTGTTAATCTAAATTAATCTTTATTTTAATCATTGCTTTTATGTCTATATTTTCACTCTAATTTATGTATATAATATTATTTTACCTATCTGAGTGGTTATTTTTGTCATTTCACTCCGATTGAGCTATATTTTTGCATCCGAGCCTAAATGTGAAATGAGAGCACATGTGACGAGTGTACATCACATTTGTTTTATAGAGTTAAAGAGGGCGAATCTCACTAAGAGGCTGATTACATTTGTTTGTACATCAGGTATGTTCTGTTATATGCATTTTATTGTTATGTGATTTATCGCTCTTTGCATTGGTAACGCACTGAGAGAGTTAAAGAGGGCGAATCTCACTAAGAGGCTGATTACATTTGTTTGTACATCAGGAATAAAAGATCGGTGAAACTGCGAATGCTGTCTTGTCCTCCTCATATCAACCAAAACACAACGCAGACAACAGACCAGTTACACTAGTTCACATTTTTTGTGAACTAGCATTCCTGGTCCTTTTTTTGACATCACAGCTGAGCTCAGAACAGTCACTAGTAAAGGGCCAGGTATTGCGCACATAGATATCATATAATAAAGGCTAGATGTCTCGTCCGCGCTGCTGGCCAATGGAGGTCGACGTCCGCACATGGCGGCCATCTTGCCACACGGAGCTCGCTCACTCGTAACATTGTGTTTTAATGGTGCATGTACTTTTAAATAACCATAACTTGCTCAATTTTCTACCGATTTTCAAACGTTTTGGTTTGTTATAAACGTCAGAGATGTAGTTATGACACTGCATACATATGAATAATTATAACAATGGACTTCCATATGAAAGATTTATAGCCACGTTAATAACGTTTGTAAGAAACCAATCCATTTGTAAATCCGTCAAGATTTCAGTGAGATAAGAGGATTTGTGTGCGTGCTGATCACTCACCATAATTCACAGCTTCCCTGTGGCAAGATGGCCGCCGGTGATGCCGGAAGTGACTCCGCCTTAAAGCTATGGTCTACGATTTCAAAGATTGTTCATTATTAATAACCTCGTTTAGATGCTGGTTATGGTTCTACAGTACAATCCTAACAATATGAAGAGAAAAAAGAATGAAAAAAATCCATTCACTCTATTGAGTGTACAGCTGCAGAGAAGTTGACCAATGTAAGCTGTCCGGCCGGACAGCTTACATTGGTCAACTGCTCTCATCCAATCCCCCGCTCCACTTGACGCTCGCGTCTCCACCCCACCGCACCCCACCCCGCCCCCCTCCTGCGACATGAAATTTCGCGGGCAAGCAGCTGACAGTCTATGGTAGCTAGCAAAGTAGCATCAGCTCAGCAATGGAGAAAAAACAAACCGAAAAAACCGACGCTGACACGGCTGACTTTTTGTTGAGCAGGTAAGCATTTATTTATACTTTTATGGTGTGAGGTGTTACATAAATAGCTTTTTATCAGTCTGACAACATGCTTATG
This sequence comes from Abramis brama, assembly GCF_963993115.1. Classification (NCBI taxonomy): domain Eukaryota; kingdom Metazoa; phylum Chordata; class Actinopteri; order Cypriniformes; family Leuciscidae; genus Abramis; species Abramis brama. Next base: position 29,739,866 of record NC_139964.1, on the reverse strand, counting down.
CTGCCGGTCGGCATTGGAATGTTAGCCGTTTAGCATCGCCTATCACGGGTCAAAGTAATTATATTTCTTGAAGTGCTTGAATATATTTCAGTAGGCCTAGCGGGTTTCTGTTCGAGCCGATCGGAATTTGAACAAGATGCGCCGATGTTTACTACCGGTGATCACAGCTTGACTGAGTGACGTTGTTCAGGTCGTTTCCCGGTGGGAGGGATCAGGTAGCACAGAGGGGAGGGGGGTGTGTGTGGAGGGGCAGGATGAGTTTTTTAAAACTTCCCAACCGATTTTCAACATCGTAGACTACAGCTTTAAGACATCTAGCCTTATATCTATGATTGTGCATGTGTTTTTGGTGTGTCATCAGCCAATCCTGTCATGACCTCATTTATGTCTCAGACGACCCAAAGATAGCAGGATGCGAGTCCTTCAGGGCGGCATAACACAGGTATATATTTTTATTTTTATCCGAGGGGGGGCAAGTTATTATTCCAATAAAAGATCAGACAAGCATTTTTTATCTTTGGAATAATGTGCAATGATGAATCATTCTCCATAGCATGTATTAAAAAACTGATCAATTTTGATTTCATGTTGATTTTTAAAAAGAGTACATTTACCTTGATACAGAACCACTATTTCACAGTATAGACAATCACAGTATAGTACAGTTCAGTGAAACCTCTCTCTTTGCAGCCGCGTAAAGCTGGCAGCCGATCCAGCGGTTCTTCCACCTGCTTCAGTTCTGACAAACCCCCCTGAATCGAAAATTATAGCTGTGAAGCTCCCAGTCACCGCCTAATAAACGGCAGGAAACAAACATCACATTAAGATGAAAAGAGCATACAATTAAAGTTGAGAGGGGCGAAAGAAAGCCATTTATCAGTCAGAAGAAGAAGAGTTAGAGGTGGCGGAGGTTTTGAGGCGAGAGATGGTTTTTGCTACTCTTTTATTGGTGGGAATACAGGTGATGTTCAGAGGAAGGGAAAGTGTCTGGAGGGGATGAGCTGAGCGTTCTGTCCTGTGATCTGCTGATTTATAACACGGCGAGAAGCAGACATACTGTTATTAAAATAAAATCATATTCTGGATGGAGCTGGGGAGGGGAAAAGACCCAACAGGGGGAAATTTGTTATGCTGGGTTATTGAGTTTGGAGCCTTCTGCACCTACACATATTCACTCTTGGCAAGCCTGTCAAAATACGTAATGAAAATTAAAAGACTTACAAACAATACATCTATGACCTGAGGGATACATACAGAATGTCTCCCATGGTGTGTGCATGTTTCTAGCCTACATGGGGGTATATTTAATAAATGTCAGGTATGGGTTGTCACATTTTAATTTTTAATTTAATTTAAAACTTATACTTCATTTCTGTTGACTTTTGAATCCTGAAAAAAATGTGTTCAACACTGTTTTCTTGAGCATCAAATCATCATATTAGACTGATTTCTGAAGGATCATGTGACACTGACTGGAGTAATGATGCTGAAAATTCAGCTTTGCATCACAGGAATAAATGACATTTTAAAATACATTAAAAGAGACAACATTTATTTTACCCCTGTGCACAAAAGACTTATTGTGCAGCCGACACGTAGAGGCAACCCCTGTGCAATTTCCACAGCCTGTGTCTTTGTCCTCAGACGGGAAGTCCACCAGTAGCCCAGAATGCTGTATCTGTCTTTTCATCCTGCCGCGTTATTGAAGCACACATTGAGTTTGGGTCAAGTCTTGCTGGGAAGGTGTCAAAGGTCATGACCGCCTTACTGAGGAGTCACAGAGCCCATGTCCTGTCTGTAATCAAACACACACACACACACACACACACACACAGGTCATCTCCAATGGCATTTAAACAAGAACCATCACTGTCAATATCTCGTCACACTAACAATGAGCAGGAAACCATTATATTCTCACATAAGCAATATTAATGTGTTCACCAAAAAATGTTATACTCAAACCTCATGTTGTTCCAAACCTGTTTGACTTTCCTTAACAAAAATTAAAGCCATCGGGGTCTAATGTTGTTTTGGACCCCATTGACATTCATTGTATGAAAAGTCATTTCATTAACAAAATCTGAAACATTCTTCAAAATATCTTCTTCTTTAAAAGTTAATAAATAAAAAATCCAGAGCTCTAAAATGTTCTAGCAATAATGTAAAGCAAAATAAAAAACGCCATTCACCATCCTCCACATGCAATATGAAACTGAAAAAGTGCAAAAGAAGATCAACCTGGATGTTGATACAATAAGCGCTTCTAAGGAGCTAATGGCTGGACCAAATCTTCAAAAAAAAGAATAATTTTATTTTCATATAAATATTCAAAGTGGAGTAAGCCGATAGTCAAACGTTTGGCTACACAAGACTAACCCTGCCTTTGTCTCAGAGGGATTTCCCAGACACAGTTCAGTCCTGATTCAGGTAGGCAAATTGACTGAGTGCTTTTTGGGTTAAAAGAGCCTGTTCAAACAGCTCCAAAGCGACATGCAGGAATTGAAAAAAAATGATAATCTCTGTCAGCAAGTGTCTGGTGTAGAAGACACTCGGTAAAACACTTCAATCCGAAGCACTGAAGTCATAGCAGAGAGATATAATAACATAAATGTGCTGTTCATTGATTGCAGCAGGGAAACTCATTTTTTCTCACTTTTGTCTATTTATTATATTTCAACAAATGCTGTTGAAAGTCCAATGCTGATTAAATACTCATTGCTACAAAATAAAAACCTTTTTAAACTGCTTTGGTAAGGAAACGCTCTGACAATAGCCCCAGTGTATGGATCATATCGGTGTGATTTACACAACCTTTCAAAAAATAAATAATTTTTTAAAGAAATCAATACGTTTATTCAGCAAGGATGCATTAAATAGATCAAAAGTGACAGTAAAGACTGTTAGAAAAGGTTTCTATTTCAAATAAATGCTGTTCTTTTTAATATTCTATTCATCAAATAATAAATGACAAAAATAACAAAAATAAATGTTTCTTGAGCATCAAATCATCATATTAGAATGATTTCTAAAGGATCATGTGACACTGAAGACTGGAGTAATAATGCTGAAAATTCAGCTTTGCATCACAGGAATAAATTACTTTTTAAAATATATTTAAATAGAAAACAGTTATTACTGTATTCACAATATTACTGTATTTTTGTATTCCAAATAAATGCAGCCTTGCTGAACAGAAGAGACTTCTTTCAAAAACATAAAAAAATCTAACAGACCCCAATCCTTTGAATGGCAATTGTGTACATTTTTACACAACGAAAACTTTAGTTGGAGTTTATATTTACCATAGGCTACTTATTTTTGAAAACACAATGCTACATTTTGGAAAAGCAAAGAAGCCAATTATTGGACTAATAATGATCAAAACCCCATGACCTCTGCATCATGTTCCTTAAAGCTGTATCCTATGTTGTGCCAAATTACCATTTTTCATAGCTGTGAAATTATAATCTTGTTAGTCATGGTGAAATTCTGTGCAAATGTACAGTCTGCTTGCTAGTGTCTGACCCCACCCTCCAACCCCCAGCCCCACCTCTTAAATTAGGCCCCTCCCCTTACACTCCCTGTCTAGTCATTACTTACCTAACCATCTGTCTGTTTAATCCCTATCATCAATGGCCAAGGGAATACTAGAAATCAAAGGGTCCTTTCATGATTTCACAAAACACCACAGCATTGGCTGAGCGGGGTTCTGTAAATATTTGCTGCCTTTCATTTGACGATGAATCGTTCCTTCAACAAGAGGGATTCGTGGGTAAACAGGGAGCATTTCTGGAGGACCCCGTGGCCCCGGCGAGTTTGTTTACAGTGTTTCTGCTGCCGATCATGCACTCCGATGTCCTTCCTGTTTCCCATGGGCCTCTGTTCCATCTCATCGTTCGGCCTTCCTCTTTCTCTATCTCCTCCTCATCGACCCATCGTCCTTCCTCCCATCCCGTCTCACCACCTCTCGGATCTCCCATGTGCCGTGTCCTTCCTTTGATTTCTCGCCTCACTGCCATAAACATTCCTCCCCAGTGGTCTCCTTCAATTTCTTCATCTTTTGAGCATTTAGCAAACGGCATGACTTTGATAAAGCGTGTCTGGAGAGAACTGATTCAAAAGCAGACAGCGCAGGGTTGGAAAATATTTGCACCCTTATAAACACGCAAACATTCGGTTTATCCCAAGATACTGATTTAGCATTGGTGTTTGTTGATGATATTCATCCGACATGGAAGTGTATGTTTTGCCCGTAAGAAACACCTGAAACACACAGATATTTATTTTCTAGCTGTTTACATTTAAACTATGCTATATATATAACTATATAAAATAAAATAAATATAAACTATGAATATATATTCAGCAAATGCAAACATTCAGTTTATCCCAAGATACTGATTTTGCATTGGTGTTTGTTGACGATGTTCATCCGAAATTGAAAAGGATCATGTTTTGCCTGAAAGAAACTCCTGAAATACACAGAATACACATACATTAAGAATCTAGAAAAGATCAGTGTGGTCTAAAAGCTGTCTGCGTAATTATCTTCAATATATGATAATCATCATGGCTCTAAATATAACTTACATTTTTAATCTTAAGTTTCAGATGAATAATGGCAGACAGATAACTGTTGAAATTTAAGTCAATATCAAAGCTAATATGGGTGTTTCAAACATGATGTCAATTTACCTGAATTCTGATTCAAAGTCTTAAAAATGTAGGTTCTTAAGGGCCCCATTGCTAACAGACCACTGGAGAAACCAATAGACCCATCGGAGGAGACTCTATACCCCAGTGCACATCAGCCTCCATCGCCATCTGACACAGGATCATCGCCCCTGATACGCTGGGCCCCTGAGGGGATCGTGGAGAGCTAGTGGATTGGATCCCAGGGGTGTCCAAAATGAATCCAACCTAATCCAACCCCATCCGCACGCAGCGCAATTTTGCTGTCTGTTCAGCTCCACTGTGCTGTTTTTGAAATGGACCAAAGCTCACTTTATTTTCCTATATGAAGGTCATCTATGAAAGAGATTTTTATTATTATTAATTTTCTATACATTTTCTATCACATACAATGAACATACAAAACGCTGGGTGTCAAACTAAAGAAAAATGACTGTAAAGAAAAGCACATTTAGACATTAATTTGTGCATGTTCACACAGATGAATTAAGTTAATAAGAAGCAAAAGCCTGGACAAAATAAATATGGTGGGCATTGGAAGTGCTGAAAAGCAAATTCTTTGTGGATTAGTATATTCATACTTTACAGGTATATTGACAGTGACATAAGTCAGTGTGTCAGGCAACCCGAGTCGAGATCCTTTCCTGATCCTTCTCCAACTGCTTACTGTACTTAAAAAAAAAAAAATATATATATATATATATATATATATATATATATATATATATATATATATATATACATATATATGCACACACACACACATCGCCCAGCCAAGATTTATTTTTCGCTGTTTGGATTTAAATAGGCAAAAGCTTAAGAGTCAATGATTGGATCATTATTCCAGTGATTATTATGTTTCTAGTATTTTATATGTTTGGCAACAATTCTTCTAACTCTAATTGATGGAGTGTGTATTCATCAAGATCTACAAGTTCTTGACCAAAAACTGATGCACCTCTTGGTGGAAATAAATGTTGTGATGTTATTTCCATTGAGAGGCACTTGCATTGACAATGCAAGAGTCTAGCACTCTGTAAAGTATCCTCCAGCACATCCCAAAGACTTTCAGTGGATTTAAAGTCTGAACTCAGAGGTGCCAATTCATGTGTGAAAATGATTCTTCATTCTCTTCCTAAACATTCTTTCACAATTTTAGCCTGATGAATCTTGACATTGTCATCCTGGAATATGGCCATGATGCGTCCTCCTACATGATTGTTTAAGAAATGAAAAACTACACAGCCAGCTGCATCTCAGACAGCGCGCCATTACCGAACTGAGATCTCTTTTGTGTCTTATCACGCTTAAATGGACAAATACACACAAAATTACATCAAAATGCCCATTTTGGTGATTATCCTCTTAAGCCCAGTCTTAACTAAATTTAAAATAAAAAGTCTTAATGAACGTAAACAGTAGGGAGAAAATCTGATGCGTGTCAGATCCGTGCGTTTGGTCTTGAAGTGACAGTAGCTTAATATACTTGCTATCTTGTGTGATTAATGTTAAAGAACAAAAGAAAAAGTCTGCTCAAATCTGGTCTTGACTAAATAACTTTATCTTTAATAGGATTAATATGACGGACTGCTGAGGCGATGAAGGAGTGGTGGGTCGAGGTGAGGGTGACGGGCTGACAGGACGAGGTGGCGGTGTGGGCCTGGAGGCCCGAGGCGCGGAGGATGAGCCGCACGGAGTGAGCAGCGGTTCAGAGCCGAGGAGCTGGATCACACCAGTGGTGCCGATGGATCCAGGGGACTGGCCGTGACCAGGTATGTAGACGGGACTAGGAGGTCAGGCAGGGATTCAGGCTGCAGGTTTCCGGACGGGACCAGCGAGGAGGATGAAGACTCAAGGGTGGGGACTTCGGAGGGAATTGGATCCACAGACCACAGGTCTATAAGGTCCAGGTCCGCTCCTGGCTCTGAGGTGGACTGACCTGCCTCGTCAGCTCCGGGGCCTTGATGTTCTTCGGCTCTGGTTCCTCTATGATCTCCGTGGGCGCCTCGGGCTCGCTGGCTGTCAGGGTGATGCTTCCGTTCTGGAGCACCCAGGCCAGGTACCCCAGCCACTTACGTTTTTCAGGGAGGAGAAGGAGCTGCAGTGCTGGTGAGTCCATTTTCTTTTCTCGAGAGGTCGGTTCTTCTGTAAGTGTGTGTTGTAGTTTAGGGCACAAGACGAAGATAAGGGTATAACACAATGTTTACAGGGAGTATAAACCAACAAGGGACTGAACAGAACAGGGAGTATAAATACACAGGGTGAAATCAGGAAACTAACTAGACACAGGTGGAGGAATATTAACTAATCAGGGATTAACAAGAACAGGTGCAGACAAGACAGAACAGAATTGTGACAGTTAGACCTACCTGAAATCTTTTTATTTCATTTGTACCTTTTTTTGTGTATTTATTTGTGCTATTGCTTGTAATTTGTCGATTACTTATTTTATTACTGACTGTTTACTTGTCTTTATTTAACATTATTTATTAAAAAACATTTTTTTTATTTTTAGCTCCTTAGCGTTGAGCCCTGTGTGTTTATATATAGAGTCCCTTTTAAGATCTGCCTCTTTTGTTATAAAATAAAGTTACAAAATCTGTTATGGAGAAAAAACTAAATAATTTATAAACTCCGGACCACCAGGAATGTCATTTGGCCCATCTTAAATCTCAAAGCTGTAGCCAGGCGTGGTGCGACGTCATAGTACAACCATTGCAGTGTCCGTAGATCATGGCTTAAGACACCAGAACATATAAAGGTGCTTACATGCAGAGAAAAACTGGAGTAAAAAAACTTGGGCCAATCTGGTTTTGCTCAAACAGTTTATGATCTTCACCGGATAAATAAACACAGTTTAAGGTGTTTACACGACCCTAAACGATTATTAAACGCCATAATCGGTGCATGTAAAAACACTCAGTGTGCTCAGCTCACCTTTACCCAAGCGCATTCCACCTTACGACCCTGTTAAAAACAGCACGCAACTAAGCGTCTTGAAAAGCATTTTTTGCACGGTAAGTGATAGAATCAGAAATCACATTATGGGAATCTTCCTCTAATCTGAATATTCCAGGACTTTCTTTCCCCCATTTTTAACGAGGGTACAGTGTGTATTCTGGGAGGATGAGTGTCTGGCTGATGCTGGTGATTTGTTGGAAGGCTCCATTGTCCCATGTTAATGATGTCCCTTTGTGAGAGACGGGGATGAGGGCTGAAGACGTTGCCCGTGGTAAGGGAGCGGGCGGCTGAGGGTCTTAGTGTGACTGGCAGCTGGAATAATCCTCCCTTTGTACCCTCTGAGGGGCTCTACGAGTGTGCCCCATCGCTTCAGACCAGCCAGATGGAATCACAGAGAGCGAGCGACAGAAAGTATTCAAAGCCACACAAAAGCCTTCAGGCCAGACCACGTTTAGCTTATCTTAGGTTTGCTTTTCGCGTGGCGCGGCGCTCAAAGTCTTTGGTCGGGTACGGCAGTGGCGTAGTCGGCGCGGTCGGCCCGAAGCGTGCCAGAGAGCCCTTTGATTGGAGCGTGTCTCTTTGTGGACTCAACTCCTTAGTAAACCTGCGGTAACTCAAACCATCCAACACACTTTATTTATTTACGCTTCAGGCCTCAGAATGATATACAAGTGTGTTTTACAAGAGTTATATAAGAGTTGTTCTGTTTTAGTTTGGTTGACATGGATTCCCTCCAATTGTGTTTGGCTTGGCCATGTGATGTGGTTCCTTCCCAGCAGTCTGTGCAGTTACGGCTCGAAAATGTCAAAGACGACTCCCCGGCAGAGACGCAACGGCAATTGCACATTCTGTTGGCGGTTTCGCCCATCATTAGATCTGAGGAATATTTGGGATCACCATTGTTTGTGCATGGCAAGCAATCTATCTTGACGTTCATATTTAGATTGCAACCGAAACCCCTAAAACTCCTAAAACATATTATGATCCCCCTGAAACCCAAATGTAGATGGCAGCTCTTTGATTTCCAGTGAATGAGCCTCCTCACTCCAAACTTCAAATGAGACATTAAGCAAAGGGATTTGATGTGAAACAAACTCCATTGATCTTCTAGCTTTCTTCTTAATTTTTGACGAAACTGTTGGATTAGCACCAAAAACTTTTCGAAAGCCTTCAAAACAGTCATTAATTCCAGCTCGGTAAATCCAGTTCCTGTGCCGAATGCTATTGAATGCGGTGGAATCCCCTCAATTCAAACATAATTTCCCAAAACATTGAGATACACGAGTTCCTCGCAAGCGAGCTAATCGTTTGCTCAAATGGCAGATGGGAACGATTATATATATTTAGAATCAAACATACAAACAGAGAAGCTCGAAATGAACGCTAATACACACTTTATCATGGAAAATGTGAACAAAACGTCAACATATCCATGCGTTTTAACATAATCTCACCAAATCAGAACGAATCTGCATATTGTGTGTGCCGAAACAGACCGTCCGAGTCATGAATGGCTGTTTTGGGGTATGAATCTATTGCCTGTTGAATAAATTGGTCAGAGAAAAAAGAAAATAAGGGTTGAGAGATGTCTTGCTTGAGTGTACAAATCCCACTGAAGGGGCAACAGTAGCTTTGAAATGAGACTCATTCTTCTGTGTGTGTGTATGTGTGTGTTTTGCACATGTATAATGAAAAGCAGTTAGTGAGTGGACCATATCCTTTGCCCTGAGTGGCTCTGGCGCAGGCTCTCTTAATTTAAGAGGGGATTAGGCTTGTGGAAGAACACTACACCCTCCCTCTCTAATTGGAGACGGCTAATAGCTGGACTCCTTGAAAACTGAGCCTTTTATCTTCCCAAGCTGAAACGGACTTAAAACATAGAAAGAATTACAATATATCCATCCGAGCATCGCACATGATTTCGCTGGCTGAGCTCCTAAGCACCCGCCGTAGCTTCTCGCTGAATTCGTTTGAATGCACATTGACTCGTGATGATGTCAAAGACCCGATGGGGCCACTGTGATGTCATCAGCACAAATCATAACTGGCTTTATGGCAAAGGGTCTCAACTGGTCTGCTTCGGGAGCTGAAAATAATAAGCATTATTCCCTATGTTTTACAGCACAAAACATATTGGTCACCTTGGAAGAACCTGTGTTTAATGTAGACTGTGTCATATTTTCTTATACATATAGTTTTTTTTTTCATGGTTTTCGAAGATGTCGTACTTTACAGGTCACGCAACCTGTCCGTGTTGGCATCTGCTTAATTTAACACATTTCTTTATTGCAATCCACCAAATGAAACTCAATGCTTTTTGGCACAATATATTTCGATTGAAATATTAATTATTATTGAAATAAACTAAATCATCATAATATTTCAAGAAAACTATTATAGTGCTATTCGTTTTTTTAAGCGATGATTTTTTTTGTTTACATTAAAATGGTAGAGAGCAACTAATAAGCTAAAATAAACAAAAATATATAATAAACTGAAAAAATACATGTATTTATATTTTTTATTTAAATATAAATTAATTTCAATAAAGTATAATAAATAAAGATAAAATAAATATTACGTAAAATAATGAATTAAAATAGATAAAAAGATGAAATACTAGGCTATTTTATTGAATGACTTTTTTCTTACTTTGGTCACGTTCACTTATACTGACTACAGGCTGCCAAAAACAAAACAAAAAATCCAAAATAGTTATGGTGACTAACATACTTCCAGATGGTAAAATGTATTATTATATTACAATTCAATTCTTGCATGTACATTTTTAAAATCTGGTTTATTTTTTGGTTCATCAAGCTTCATCACCAGTTTTGATTACTTCCCAAACTAGAATCCCCCAAAAAATGTTTAATAAACAACAGTGAGAGCAAATGAAAAGGGATCATAAAAATGTCATAAAAAAGCTCTCAAAGTTTATTTACATCCGTATTCTTTGAAGTACAACTGTCACAAGCTGGCCGGGACCATTGGTTATGGATGCTGTCTTAAAATATGGCACTGATTCGACTTTGATGAATCAAAGGCCAGCATGATCATGGAGAAATCTGCGATATTCCTGCTGATGTTCCCTTTTAAACAGTCCTAGCAGTACAGCTTATATAAAACGTTGCTACCAAACTTTTTTTTTTTCAGGGGAGGAAAACTTCTCGAATTCTGTGAACTGTACAACATCTCTGCGAGTCTCTCCAAGGGCCGAGCACTTCAAAACTCTCCTCAGAAGCCTTGTAACAGACCCAAACCAGCCTTAGAGAGCGCACACAGAAAAGAGAAGGAGAAAGAGAGAGGGAAGAAAAAAGAGAAAGCATGAGAAGCAAAGATCTGGGAGAGTAAAAGAATCTCTAAGAAACTATAATTGAAAGAAAAGGCCAAAAACTCTGGGTTTTAAAGCAACCTCTGAACAGATGAAACAAGCGCACAAGCGCTTGACTGCCACCCCCCCCCCCCCACACACACACACACACACTTTCCTTTTCCTTTTCTTGCAGCTTACTGAAATAAGGCATTTCTTTTTTCCATCTGATTGAGTGTAAGACTAAAAGAGGACTAGAGGAAGCGAGACCAGCTTGTGTGTGTGCCCACTAGCTTTTAGTCCGTAGCCTAATGAGTTCCTGAGGGAAGGGGTGCTGTCAATCATCCAGTGTTCCCTTTTTTCATCTCCCACCAACTCAGTCTGTACCGCAGAACTGAGGGGCATGACATAATTAGAGATCACTAAGTTACCACAACTTTTCCCTCTTTATAACAGGCCTACATTAACCATGGGGAAAAAGCGCTATGATGTGATCACTTACATGATGTCCGGAGAAAGAAAAAAAAAGTAGGTGTGTTAGGATCCGCATCCTTTTTAACCCCTAAAAGTCATATGAATACAAAAAGCCTGAGGGTGTGAAAGTGAGAGAATGAGAGCTAAAGAGAGGGATATTATGATGTTTTCATTTGTTGTGCGCTAAAAGGGTGCCAGTAAGCAGCGAGTAACAAACAGATGGGAGGAGTGCTGATTGATGGGTCACGGGAAACAAAAACAAGACAGGGATTTGGAAACATCTGCATGTGAATGGAGCGCGCTTGAATACGCCGTCGCTGAAGAACAGACGCCGGCAGAAGCTCGGAGTAATTGCCGATGAGCAATATCAGAGAGAAAAGGCTCTAGTGGAGAAGACAAGAACATGTATAGAGCTGAAGAGGAGGTGTGTGAGACAACAGAGCGCATACATCATACCAACCGGCGTTCATTAAAGGAAAATTCGGTCTTTATTTACTCTCTCGCACGTCATTTCCTGCATTCTGCTTCTGTGGAACACAAAAGGAAAAATTCTGAAGAGGGTTGGGCAAAATTTACAACTGAGGAATTGTTCCCTTGAATTCATGAGCTGAAATTTTTATAGAATTAACCCCACGTTGAATTGAAATCGAATGACATCAAAAGTAAATTATTGAATTTAATGCTGCCTTCAAAACTTTTTTTTATTGATTATTATAATTCACTACAGATTTAGCGTGTTTACACGACAACAATGTACTAAAAACAGAAATGTTTTTCCTTTGCGTTTTTCTCGTACAGACGACAACATGGTCAAAAAGATCCCCGTTCACACGGATCCGCGAAAACGACTAAAAACGCTGTATTATTCATGCCAGGCCAGCAGTTGGCGATGTCATTTTGTAAAGAAACTACGAGTCTATAGAGTGAACATGTATTACATGTGCATGATGTCACCGTTTTCACGAATTCGCATTTTTGTAGTTCACATGTTGGCGATAACGGTATTGGTTTAAAAAAAACGTGCACTTTGAAACCTGTTTTCAAAAGCTGTGTTTTCTGCCGTTTTCGTGTAAATGAATGGCCAAAATGCATCGTGTAAACGACCCCTTACTTTTCTCTCACTGATCTGTTAGATTATAGAAATTATATGATTTCATCTATATTATAAAAATCAGTGTTTCCTCAATGTTTTAAATTGACACTTTAAAGACAGACCTTGAGCTACGAGGTTGTTTATCAATGGTATTTACTCCTGTTGAAGCTGTCAGTCCACATTATTTCAGCTTATTTTTTAAATAATCGTGTTTAACAGTGGAATTTCTGGTGAAAAACGACATTATCTATGATGCTGTACAGAAAATGATGCCAATCAGAGTAAAAAAAAAAAGCAACACGCTCCAAAATAGCTCTTTAGCTCCGCCTACTCCCAGGAAGCACTGCGAATCGAGTCGATCTATACTCTCTCCAAATAGTGAAATGTTTGTATGCATATATTGCAATAAACTTAAAATATTTGTATATGTTTATACATATAATCAGCATTTGTTAATGTGTTAAAAACATAAAAACATATTTTAACATATTAAAATATGTTATCTTCATATTTTTTAATTCGATTATGCTGTTCGCAATGCTTCATTGGATTGTAGTTCTTTCCCACACTAAAGCTATGACTAAGTGCAGTCTTGTACCTTAGAATTTTTGTCCAATTTTCAAAAAACTTTTTTGCTTAAAATCAAAGTTTGTAATCTCATGATTCACCTCGTAGCTGATATGTCTTGGTTCAAGGCTTATAACTCTTTAAAAAAGACTATTTTAAAAACCCTATGGGAAAATCCCAAACATTTAGGTCACTTTTTACTTGTAATGTTCTCTTAAAACACTTAAAATACCATTCACAATTGCATTAAGATTCAAAAATGAAACCTTTATACATGTTGTGCAAGGTCTAACTTGATGAGAAATCACTGTTACTTTTTAGAGCTTGACAGACACGGTCACTATGAACTCTCCTTGTATAGAAACGGTTTCTCATTGTGTTCAAATGGGGGGGGGGGGGGGGGTTATGGGCTTATGGGTGACTTATGGGTTTAGAATGATATATAGGTGAGGAAATAAAGACAAAATGTAGTGTGAACTACTGGGCAGAAATGAATGAATGAATGAATGCTCAGTTCGTGATCAGGACTGAAAATGGCATGTTTGGCCTCGCAAGTATTCAAATTGTAAGCCAGGTCCCTCTTTGTGATAGCATCTCGTCATCCCTTCGCATGAAGAATGTATATCAAAATCGTTTTTGATTAAACAGCATGGGCCAAACATACATCGCCCCCATTAAGAAGGAAACCCACAGCTTTGGGTTAATTACCCCACAATGCAACGGCTGCGTTGATCATCTTCGTCTCTTGTGAAACTCACTATGCGCTCCGGCAGCCAGGCCATGGCGGTGCCAACAGGAGGAGGAGTGTGCCAGCCTGTGAAAGGGTTGAGTGCGGTTGACCCCCATGGGTTGTGTGGGCATTGGACTCAGATCAAAGGCATGGAGCAGCGGAGAGAGGAGGAGGTGAACAGCTACGGTGAGGGTGGGAGATGTGCCAACTCGGATTTGCATCCCTGGAGACGGAGAGAGGGGTGAGACAGAGAGAGAGAGACAGACAGAGAGAGATACAGGATTTCTATCTCTCTCATTATTTGCTTGCTCATGATAAACCCAACGATGCAGTGCAAAAGGTGTCATGGTTTAATTGAATGAGAACTGGTCAAATCGGGTTATACTAGTGTGCTGAAAGCCGTCTACATTTTCCCAAGTGTCCAAACTGTTATATAAAATCAATGTGGGATGTCTTAAAGATTATTAAAGACGGCTTATCTGCCTTGTATAACCACCTCTTGCTTAGCAGGGTTTGCATCCTTCAGGAAAGAAAATTCACAAATGAGATTTCTTTCTCAGTCTCCCAGACAGCGATGACATTAAATGGAGAGAAACTTATGCTTAAGTCCTTAAGGTCTCCTTTTTCTCAGTTGTCTCTCCTATTCTCACATTTTTAAAGAAAATATGCCTCAATCCGTGCTCAGATTTACCTACTAATTTACCATCAAATACTTCTCAGTAATCAAATAATCTAAACTACTATCCACATATATTTTTTTTCCCCAAAATAAATAAATATTTTAAAAACGAAGATTTTTTTATAGCTCTATAATCTTTATGTGAAAGCACAATGAATAAGCAGGTTTGAAACAGAACTGAAAATTGGCATGTTTATCCCATTTTTAGTCAGGTGGATGAAGAATTTTTAGTTAAAAATAAGAAAGAAAAGCCAGAGCTTTGGGTTACTTACGGCAAATTGAAATACATTTGACAAAGATCAAATGATCTGAACTGCTATTCACAGTAATTTTGAAATAAATAAATGAATAAATAATACCAAGAAAAAGACTTTTATATAGCTTTACAATCTTTATGTCATTTTTTTTTTCTCTTGGGGACTTTTAGGAGAAACATCTGAGACCATTATTACCTATAAAAGAGCAACCTCTGAGCAAAAAAAAAAAAAAACTTTTCCTCTGAGATTCCTTTTAATGAATTCATCCACTCATTTCACCTCTTCAACACTCACAGCGGGAGTATTATTCACTCATCTGATCACTATTTTATCACTGCCTCACTATTTTCCTCCTAACCCGTTCTCCGCTGCTCCCCTGTTCACCTCCACACCTGAGTTTGACATCAGGGCCTCATTTAGTGTCAACTTGTGTCTTCTCTTTAATGATGGAGGGATTAGTGTTGAGCGATTGCTGGGCGCGCACAAACACACACACCCACGTACACTCACATTCCCGCTGCGAGTGTCTTTTTAAGAGACTGATCAGCGTCACTTTGGCATACTCTCAGTGAAGCTTAACACGACTCTACCCAGCATGGGCCGCAGTTCCTACAGCTCACCAGAGGTTTTACGGGCTTGTCGAGTCTAAATGGCAAGAGGGACAACAGAGGAAGAGCTAAAGCCCCAAATGCTAATGTCTTAGCCCTCAGTGGGAATCTGGTTTCAGGAGTAAAGGAAATTCATATTTTCCAAAGGAGATCTCATGATTTTCAAATAAACTGAAAGTGAAGGTTGAAATAACAACAAAGAAATCCAGCTCCCAAAAGTACTTGGAATTACATTTATAGCACAGTGAGAGCTAAGAAATAGGCATTCTCATTCATTCGTTCGGTCTTTCTCTTGTTTATTTGTTTGATCATTCGTTCCTTCCTCCGAACAAATGAATGGACGAATGGTCCGTCATTCGAAAATTTTAACATTTTATACTCTTACTGTGGTAGTACCATGGTACATTGATTACAAAAATCTCGGTACTTTGATATATACAGTGCAACTGAATCAATATTACATTCATGTACTATGGTAAATGTGCTAAAAAGATACCATGGTGTGGTCCCGTTCACATCAAGGAAGATAACTTTAATGATGACTATAACTATATATTTCAATAATTGTTCAGTGGGTTATACTTACTGCTCTGGTGCAGATGTTCAAGTCCTTTATGGAGTATCAAAAGGATCGGGACGATCTACAAGAGAGAGAGACAGCCCGATGAGAACAACATTTTAAAGTGCTCAATCACAGTTCGGCACAGGCATAGGGCTGCTCAAAATGCCATCATAGGTTTTGTATGTTCGTCCGTCGCAAAATACGTCATTTTTTGTATCTTTAGGTTCTGTCTTCTTAAAAATGACAGTGTGAATGCTAAGCGAACTAGGACTAAATGTACTATATTCTTTTTTTGGTCTGGATCCAAAGAACCAAGAGAACCGAACTACAAGTGTGAACACACCCTTAGTCTTTGAGTATCATTTAAGCTTTTTATTTACCCAGAAATTATTTTTCTGTTGTTCCAAACAGAACCTGGACCCAAATGATTCGTCCAGAAAATAGAGCAATGGCCACGAGTCAGAGAGCTGAATCATGGGATAGCTCTCCATCGGTCATCACAGTCTTCCCCTCAGTGAGGCCTCAAACACTTGGATCAACATTAAAGAGAGTCGCGTCTTCAACGTGTGACTGCTGGTCCTGCAAGAGAAAAATATGTGGGAAAAGATGATATTGACAGGGAAGAAAAATGCTTAAATGTACGCCAGACAGTCTTGGTGGTAGATGAGGCATATGGAAACTCCCTTTTGTTTTCTGGGGGGTCTCAGGGTGTGGCTCGCTTCACAAGAATGCGATCAGCTCCGCTAAAGGGTTATGGATTAGTTTGGCCTGTGCTGACAGCGCAGAGCTTATCTATGTAAAGGCCAATACGATACCACCAAAACAATTGAAAAGAGTGTTTGCTCAAACCCCTCCTGAAGTACAATCTCCAACAAACACCCCGTTTGGAATTTCCAAGGAAACTGCCAAGAAAAAAAATGATGGGAGATCCCACTTTTCGGGACAAGGGTGCCAATGGCAGGCATTGATATTTCAAAGCACTCTGTTGAGACCCTGAATCCCCAATGTATGATGTGTGTTTGGGAAGGAGTCTTCGGAGCCTCTATACATGAGAAATGCTAAAATCCAACCATTTATTTTATAAATGTACATAATTTAAAATGGTACAATCAATAAACATATGCATGCACACATTCAAAAGTTTGTATACAATTATTTAAATGTTTTTGAAAGAATGCTTATGCTCACCAAAGCTGCTTTCATCTGATCAAAAATACAGTAAAAATTATTTTATTATTATATTATTATTAAATGTGAATTATTATTACAATTTATAATATATATATAATAATATATATATAATATATAATAATATAATAATAATATATATATATATATATATATATATATATATATATATAATATATAATTCATTCATTCCTGTGATCACAGCTGAATTGTCAGCATCATTACTCCAGTTTCAGTGTCACATGATCGATCCTTCAGAAATCATTTTAATATGATGATTTGCTGCTCAAGAAACACTTTTATAATCAATGTTGAAAACAGTTGCTGCTTAATATTTTTGTGGAAACTGTGAAACTTTTTCCCATGATCATTCGATGAATAGAAAGTTCAAAATAACAGTAGGCCTATTTACATTATAAAAGTCTCTCACATGTGATCAATTTAATTTGAAGTGTTCATTTCAACAGTTAATTTTTTATTTTTTAAGTTTACTTACCCAAACTTTTTAAGTGTAGCCTACCAGAAAAAAACTGAAGGATCATGTGACACTGAAAACGGACTGGTTACTTAGCAGTAGACTATATTGACTTTTTGTTTGTGATATATTTTCTTTTAAATTTTTTACTCTACAGACTTTTCCTGAGGTAGGCCTAAATTTAAAGTCTGACTTGCTCACATGTTGTATTGACGTATTTCTGTGGTTAAAAAAAACTGACTGGGCGATTGCACTAGACATGATACATTTCAGTAAGTTGCAGCCTACTCTATGTTTCAACATAACTTCGGATGTTCATTCATATTTCGTGTTGTAGAAAAAAGACAATAGGTTCACGCGATCTACAAGGCAGCTATCTCTCACCGCACACGAGAGAGCGTCGAGGAGGTATTTATTTACTGTTTTATTTTCGCGATAAAGTGGATCTAACTGGAAAGCTGAGACATTGATTAATCAAAAATAACTTAAAATAAATTCAAGTTTTTGCTTATAATTGCGCTTCTCCACAAAACGGCTCGTTGCTGCCAGAGCACTTCATAAACGCGCATTTTCGCATTCAAACTAAAAAATGGCTGCGGTTATGATCCGTTTACCAGTGACAGGTATGATGTGGGGCATAGAATATGTAGGTTTGACTGTTTGCTATCGTTTGTATGCAGTTACAACGATTGGTTGTCACGTTTAGAAACATTTTATGTCAAAATAATTTTGTAAATTTACCAAGTTATTAGGTAGGCTATGTGTGTGCTATTTCGTTGGGTTGGCTATTTACAAATGATCCTAATGCCACGGTCTCAAGGTCGTGTTTCAGGAAATGTAGCCTATTAGGCTGTTGAAATGTATCCAGTGCAATAGAAGTTATATATTAGTTACTTCTACATCTAAATAGGAAACTGTTTAACAATTATGGCAAATGTTAATTCATGGCAACTTATCATTTTAAGTTAAAGTCAAAACATTTACTTAAAATAACTGAGTAAATGAATTCAGCTCACGCAAATTGTTTTTATGTTCATTTTTTGCAGTGTTGGTGCACCAGTGTCATCTTGTCCACTGCCGGTGTTGTTGTTTAAAGGCTCCCCGTCGAATCCCCAACAGATCCCAGCCCTCTGCTGAGCTTAGCCACTGAGCCCTCACACAAGAGCCAGATTAAAAGGTTTGGTTGGAAACACGACAGGGCAAAAGAAGGGTTGCCTTTTCCATTGTCAGCAGCTTTTATCCCTCGCAAGCTTGTGAAAATTCATTCAAAATTAGCTGTCAAATTTGGCGAAGAGAATCAGATGCACTTGACAGCAGATTATCGTGTTAAAGAAAGCAAGAAAATGCATCAAGTAATTTATTTTGTTGCGATCAAGACTGCAGCTGGTTCTATGTAGCCTATTTCACCACCAAAAATGGCCATTTTAATTGATCCTCGCTTTTAGAGGCTAATTCTTCACTCACTGCCTTTCATAGGTTTTTTTAACACTAGGAAGGCACATTGCTGCCAGTTAACCGAAAGATTGCTGTGCAGTAACGAACTACGGATTCAGAGAAAGTTTTAATTGGAGAAGAAGAAAGCATCTTCCCCATCATCTTGAGTGAACTGGGCAAATCAAAGTGACTGCAAAGTTGAGCACTGGTTTAATGATGAGGGAAAATGTGCTTGAGCATATCTGAATTGCAAGATAGAGATCTGGTTGTATACTTGTATATATGCATATCTATGCCTACAGTATGTTTGGGTGTGAAATGTACCTTTTGACTTTGTCAAGCATTGCCAAAAACTTAGAACAATCACACTCTCTATGACAAAACCATAGTGAACATTACAAAAAACACATCAACAAACAACATGAGGTGGATGCTTAAAGTTTTTTTTTATATATTTGGTGCAAATCTGACAGCTATGTCACAGACTTCTTTTCCCTTTCTGTACCGATTTCATTTGTATTTTTATCCCACTTTTAAAATGAATATTTCATTATTCTTTAAAAAAAAAATCCCAGTGATGGTCTTTGAAGCTGCTGTCTTCTCATGCATATTTGTGACATCGCAGGATCTGTGGAGAGATCAGACTCCTCTGGTTAGAAAACATGAAAAGGTATGAATGCAGGGCTAGTAAATGTGTTTGGGCAGCTTATTGTTAGGAAAAAAAGTGAAGGGTGACATATTCATGCAGCAGTTGTAATTTAGGAACTTCTTAAAATAGCCGTTTCATCTGTGGTTGTTTTTAGAAGGAATCTGGGAATGGAACAGGAACTTTCTCTCACACACAACAATCTCTTTATCTTTTTCAGGACTAACTAAAATATCTTTTGCCATTAAAAAACTTTGAATTATTGTGGACAGCAAATGACAAAGTTTTGTGAGTTCACCTAAAGCACAACTGCAAATCTGTGGGTGATATAACCAAACACATTTTATGCAAGTATGTGTGTGTGCTCACTGTAAATCACAGATTGCGTGCGTGAATGAGATATAGCTCCAGAGCAAGTTCAGTGCATAGAGAACAGCAGTAGAGCCCTGAGGTGTGGAAATCCCCCTCTACTCAACATTCACTCTCCAATTAACTCTTACTACCAACACCTGTGCTATGACAGACAGACAGACAGACAAGACAGATAGATAGATAGATATATAGATAGATAGATAGATAGATAGATAGATAGATAGAGACTAGTCTAATGCCAGCAAACCAGCTTAGGCTGGAATAAAATATTCCATGGATGGATGGATGGATGGATGGATGGATGGAAAAAACATTATACCAGCCTAAGCTTGTTTGATGGTCTTAGTTGGTTAAGGATAAGCCGGGGACACACTTAACGACTGTAAGGCTGATTATGAATGTAATTTGATACTTACGACTGATCATGCCCAAACGTGCCGAGTTCAGAGACAGTTGCGTTCAGTCGGTATTCACAGTCGGTGTTTAAAATCTGCTCAAGTCGTTGGTAACAGTCTGTTCGTGTGTTTAGATCAGTCTTAGAATGTTTCAGCTAGTTGTTAAGTATGTCCCCGTCAATGGTATCCCAGTCTGACCACTTAAAAAGTGCTCAAAACCCCTCTAAAACCAAAGACTAGTCTAAGATAAGCAAACCAGCTTAGGCCGGTTTTATGTTTTTAGCAGGCTGAATAGACAGACAGAAAGACAGATAGATATCGAAATGCTTTGAAAACCATCCAACAGACTAGTCTAATACCAGCAAACCAGCTTAGGCTGTAATCAGATGCTTTTTAGATGGATGGATGGATAGATAGATGGAAAAAACCTTAAGCCAGCCTAAGCTGGTTTGAGCAAGTTTTAGTTGGTTTAGGATAGTCTCCTAGTCTAACAACTCAAAAAGTGCTCAAAAACTCACCAACAGACTAGTCTAAGACCAACAATCCAGCTTAGGCTTGTTTAATATGTTTCTAAGCAGGATGGATAGATAGATGGATGGATGGATGGATGGATGGACCCCTCGAAAACCATCCAAAAGACTATAGTAATACCAGTTTAGGCTGGAATAAGATGCCTTTTTTAGATATATAGGATAGATGGATGGATGGAAAAAAGTCCCCCTGTAGTCAATAATTTCATCCCGTAAAACTAATTTTTGATCACCAAAATTACATATTTAAACGTTTTTTTCCTTGAAAAAAATTCTTCATGCCTTAAAATAGCTTGAATGTAACTCTAAACCCTTGCCTCATTTAGTATACGCAGTTCTATGAATATGCAAATTAGCCCCGCCTCCACTCACTCACAGCAGCTCAGAGATCCACTCGTTGACGATCACACGTTGACCTGATTGGTTACAAGGTAGTTTGTGACGTCAGAAACACCAGCGATTTCAAACCGTGTTTTTGAGACTGTATTTGGTCCACTGCCGTTTTTTATGAGAAAATACTCACTTATGAATTTGCACATGGTTTGTCTTAAAGCATATTAAAAACACCACATAGACACACACACACACATATATATATATATATTAACATTAAAAGCTGGATTTTCACCACAGGGGGACTTTAAACCTGCCTAAGCTGCTCAAAACCACTTGAAAACCAACCAACAGACCAAGTCTGTCTAAGACCAACAAACCAGCTGGTTTACAATGTTTTTTAAGAAGGATAAATAGACGGACAGTATCAATCAAAGTAAGAAAAATGTCAAACAAATCTATTTTGTCTTATTGATTGGTATTTGTTGATTTGTTGGTGTCATACCTATTAAATGTACTTCAGAAGCAAAAGCATCAATTTAAATATGGCACAAATTACATTCAAATGCGGAACAGATGATTCAGCATAAGCAATGTGTGTGGCGGGGAAAATTAAATCCCATTGCAAGAGGGCAGATTGTAATGTACAAAACAAGTCCAAACCGAACTTGCTAAAATAATCATAAGTGGGTAATTTTCTTAGCAATTCTATGTTACTACTTAAAACCTTTCTGGATGCTCTCACGAGTGCAACACAACACAGGCAGCCTTTTGTTCACCACAAGGCACTGATGTGCTTTCAGTTTCCATGCCAACAGACTTTCATCTTTCATCTTCCTTACCAGCTCATCCTACGCTTCAGATGAATTAGGTTTGTTACAAATTCTTTTGAAGTGTGGAGGCAACCCCCCATCTCCAACCCCACTTCAGCCAAAACAAAACAAGCCCCCCAGAAAATAAATAAATAAAGCAACCAGAGTGGCTGTGCGTAAGCCAATAATCAGTAGCTATTTCGCCCACTCGCTCGACCAATGGCGATATACACGGGGAAATCGCGCCTTCATTTCGAGTCGGAATATTCCTCAGCTGCTGCCCTTCATTTTCCCGAGCGGCACGCGTTGAAGTGCGCCCTACTATTCAACTCCATTATGAAGCCCAAGCTCTGTCAAGATGCATTGTGGCTGCGTAATGATCTTCAATTACGCTGATGTCGGACCCGTAGGGAGATGTTGTGGAGGCGGGGAGGGCGAAGAGGGAAGTGTATCCAGAACAAAGCCTTGAGAGCGGGAAGAACCTCCACATCCTCAGATATGGATGTCTCTCAAGATGCTGAGGAGAATTACACCTTAAGACACAAAGAAGCAATTTTTACGAAACCCCGCGTTTTAAGAGTGCTCCAAGACAGAGAGAGCGACTTGGGCATGAATGCTGGCGAAGGCCAGTGTCTTTGAAGAGTTCCCACAATAGCGCCGTGTTCAAAAGCCTAACATTCCGACCTCATTTTCATTTGTGCTCATTTCAGATCTTTTTTGCTGAGTGCTTGGCATTTTGCAAATGAAAAGAGAAGCGTTTCCGAGGACGGCTGTCTACATGTCAGTTTGTTTAGGTGCACAACAACAACAACAACTCGTTTTGGCCTTGAACAACAGCCTTGAAAAGTACAAGACAACACAGACCAACTCCTGTTCCAGAACTTTCAGTTGGACCATTTATTTTATCTCATGTCATTTTTTTTCCCCATCCAAATCATAAAAGTTCCATCTCTGCACGGAGACGGTCCCGTAGAGAGAAGCGCTACCAATCGCTGGTGACATCAAGGTGTCTTTGCGCCTTTTGAAGTTCACTCGACTTGAGGGAATAAAGAAATCAACACAGCACAATAAAACACCATCCAGGTTTTGGAAATCTAGGTGAGGTGTCTGCAGTTTCAGAGGTGAAGCGGAGGGCTTTGGAAGCGGAGGGCTTTGAAAGCAGGAAACAGTAAAAGGAAGTAAGCGGAAAACCAAAGGAATAAAAGCAAGCTTTCATTCTGACAGGCATCGACAGAGACAGAAGACGGTGCGGTTAAATTTAGAGCGCGTTTCAGACTGCAGAAGGCCTCGCTTTATGATGCCAGTTGTGGCAACCAAACATCCACTCGCCGAGTGCGTCTGATTATTGAAAGCTCTTGTCGAACGAGCTCTCATATTGTGTGTGAAATGAATAAAACCATGGTCTCTGAACACTTTTTCATTAGCATTTAAAAGACTGGCAGCATATGGGCACAAGGGACTGTTTATTTGCATCAGAATGAAATGTTATAGATCGTCACACACGGCAAACAGGCACAAAAATATGGACAATAATTGAGCCGCAATTTAATTTTATGATGCCAAGGTCTTTTTTTTTGTGCTTATTAATTAAATACTGCTTAACTATCTATGCAGCAAGCACAGGTTGAACCATGGTAAACAAACAAAGTTTCAGGTTAGATGTATACAGAGCGAATTTAACTTGTGCGCAAAACTGGAATTTGCGAATAAATAATTTTAATCCAATCCAGTAAGTCGAAGAAAACAAAATCGTCACTTCCTGATAAAAGACTGCTAAATATCACAAACAAAAATGGAAGTTGCTGCAATAGGAGAAGCCACTTTATATAGTAATTTTTGTATGGCCTATATTAAATAACGTGTGCCTCAGAGCAATAAACGCAGTCATGTTATTGGTTACTGAGGTGGATGCCGCTGTTTGGGAACGCAGTTGTGTAAGACAGTTCTGGGAGGATATTATACCGAACCACTTTGACGACAGACTTTGCTCTGGCATTTCAGAACGACCAAAACCACATTTTAGATTCGGTGCAACGAGATCGGCCTGCTGGTTGGTGCAGCTTACTGTCCTATCGCAAAGTCACATGACTTTTTTGATGCGCATCGAGGGATTTATTGGTAAATGTGTTTCGATCGTTGTTTATACGCATGTTTTCTCAGCGGATAAAATTTTTTATCCGACTTGAGCACATTCGTCTCATTTTAGAATTTATGCGCATCTTGCCGTTTCCATCCAGTATTTTATTTTATTTGTTATGTGAAACAAAGTTACTGTAAAGCTGGTTGTTGTATGTATTGTGGCAGTTCAGAAATGAAATGTCCGGCGAATGGTGCTAAAAGGTTAATGGTCTATCGCGTTTGAAAATAACTCACACTAATCCTGACCCTACACCGAACCCATACAAAAGCAAACGTGAGATAAAACGCATTTGCTAAAGCAACCATGACATTTTAGCTTGATTCTGCAAGTCTTTGAGCTCTTTTATCGTGACTCGTGTGCAATGCTGTACCAGATGAGCTACCAAGTAAGTTTACTACATCAGAAAAGTTATGTATATAAAGCTAGTTATGTGAAGCAGATGTCAAAATGTTTTAGTTTTCAAATTATGCATTATGGTAAAAGCATTTTGAAGTCATAACATAGTAATGAGCAAGAAACCATGCGAAAATAATTCTTTATTAATCAATAATCTGGCCCTGTAACTATATATAGGCTACACACACAAGTAGTTGGTGTTTTATTGCCTCTAGTAGTAATTTTAGATGGAAACTGCAGTGGATTGCAGATGGTGCATGTTTGGAGTTTTGCAAGCATGTAGGTAGAGGCACGTTTTTCCCAATGTGTTTGTACACATAAAAAAAAAAAAAAAAATCTTTAAACTGATCTAAAGTGAACAAGAATGAAAGTTACCAACATGTAACACATGGAGAACATGTCTTGTAGAACATGGCATGAGATAAGAGTTATATCAAAGATGGGCAATCCTTGATTTGAAATATCTCCGGCCCTGTTTTTCTTCTTCTTTTTTCACCCCCCAACCAAACTGACTCATTAACTTCAAAGCCACTGATAGAGCTTTTAATTAAGAGGAATGTAACATTGAAGCACAGATAAGCCTCCCCGTATTCTCCTCCTCTTCATCTCGCCTTAAACACACATCATTAGAAACTCACTGTAGATTTACACTGCACAGCACTAATCACACACAACCTGCTCTGCTAATAATACAGCTTTCACCTGACATCATGACGGCTCCGGTCATTAGAGACTGCTGTGTATGATGTCACTTCCTGCGGGGAAAAACAAAGGAGCATCCAATTAAAGCGTAGTACTTATGAATAAAAGGCCATTCTTCAAAAAGCATAGTATTGAAAAAGCAGTATATCTTATGAGTCAGTAAAGCATGCGTTATTTCAATATGCCAATACAACTAGTTTCGTCAACTTATTCATCTGAATTGATCTAAATAATAAATTCTATACATTTTTCAGAACACTATTCTTACACTATTTATATAGCAGATTTCTATTTCTTTTTTCAGGTCAATATAAAGATACACAAATTAATGCATAAAATATGACTAAATAAACAGAAGCAAGCAAGCTAATAATAACTAAATGAACAAGCAAACAAACTATACATACATGTGTGTGTGTGTGTATATATATACATATATATATATATAAGCAAGCAAGCAAAAAAATAAATTAATTGAGAAAACACATAAATAATAAATAAACAACTAAATAAATAAAAAAGTTTAAGCAATAACATTATCAGGGCCAGATGAAATCTGTGGTGAGGTTTTGCAAGGAAACTAATAATAATAACAATAACAACAATAATAATAATATGGTAAATAAGCAAGCAAGCAAACTAACTATATACATAATTCTGATATATTATATACAAATACATACACTACTTAAATAAGGAAACAATGAATATATTTTTGGGTCCACTATCAACAAAGAAAACCTTTAAAAGTATATTAGTAAATCAATGAATCATTTCTCCCTGTTCATGCCCACTATCCTACGTCCCACAAAACTAGCTTGACTGGCACAGTCCCCAAACACCTCCACCCTCTCCACCCCCCTACCGCAGGGATCAATGGCAGGCTGAGGGGAGTGGGGTCTTGCCCGCAGGGAAAGCTGAATATTGGCCAGATTAATTGCAGGTTGTGATTGAACAGCGCTCTGGGAACACACACATACACACACAGCTTACAGGCAGCACACCCCGTATCCTGCACATGTCTGTACACTCACGCATGGCCACACATACACACGTTGTAGATACCATCCGTCAGCATGCTTGCTCCCAGATGAGCATCTACACCCACCCAGAGGTGCTGTTCCTTTGTCTCCAGGTAGCCGAGACCTGGCAAGCGGCCCACAGCGTGCCTCTTTCATGTGGGCGAGGGGAATTATCTCCCTTTATGTGTGTGTGTACGAGTGACTCATTCAGAGGTAGCTTCCATATCGGTGCTCTGGAAGCGGGCCAGCCACCTGTGTGCTTTGTGTGTGTGTGTGTGTGTGTGTGTGTGTGTCTGGTACATCAGCTCCAGAAGCATCTGAAACAGCGGAGCAGAGCGAGGCCAGGAGCCTGCAGGGGACATAAGATTAGAGGAGCTCTTTCACACAACGTGTGGAAAAGTGGGGAATAACAACCTGCCTTTGATTACTACGACTGTGAATGTTTCATATGCGTGTTAGTTTTAGGGGTTTTTTTAGGGAGAAAGTGATTTTTTTTTTAACAAATGAAAATTACAAACTTCAGACACCCAGTGTGTACATTCATGAGCTTGTATCAAATGGTATTATCTGCTTTTGAGAACAAGCTAAAAACTATAAATATATAGGCATATACATATATTATATATACATATTAATGTGTCAATTTAAGTGTCGAGAATACACTACCATTCAAAAATAAGCTAAAGGACGCATTAAATTGATCAAAAGCGACAGTAAAGAGATTTATAATGTTACAAAATATATATATACAGGCCTAGACACCATACTTTTTGCAGCCTTGGTGAGCACAAGAGACAAAAATGGTACAGTAAAAACAGTAACATTGTGAAATATTACTACAAAGCAGTTAAAGCAACTGTTTTCTTGGCAAAGCATCATTACTCCAGTCTTCAGTGTCTGCTTAATATTTTTGTGGAAACCATAATACATTTTTTCATGATTCTTTAATGAACAGAAAGTTAAAAAGAACATTTATAAGAAATATATGTATGCATGTATGTATATATTTCCACTAATTTTATCATCTTCTGGATGAAATTCTAATGTCTGGTCATATAAAAGAGATGATCCCAATTATTGACATTTCATGAAAACAGTTAGATGAAATTTAGGGGGCGTTTACACTGTTTTCAACTTAAAAAAGGAAAACTTTTTGGGGGCCTGAAAATGCAAATGGGTTTCAAAGTGCACGTACTTGCAAACGACACCGTTATTGTCTCTGTATAAACTACAAAAACGTGAACTTGTGAAAATTGAAGTCATGCGCATGTGTATTACGTGTTCAGTCTATAGGCACGTAGTGTTTCTTTACACAGTGATATCGCCATCTACTGGCCTGGCATGAATAATACAGCGTTTTTAATCGTTTTTGCGGATCCATGTGAACCGGGATCATTTCCACAACGTTGTCGTCTGTACGCGGAAAACGCAAAGTACAAACGTTTCCGTTTTTAGTACTTCGTTGTCGTGTAAATGTACCTTAAATAAACAGACATTTATTTGGGGTTGATGTGGCAAGTACACTAAACTGTTTTTTTTTTTTTTGGCATGGTGGCTGGGCTTTTCACAGGTTTACCAGAAACCATAAAGAGCCAATCAGATGGATCTACACCTGCGAGCTCCACCATGCTTCCATCAGCGCCGCAGGTTTGTGTGGTCTGAGGTAAAATAGGCAAGTCAAGGGCCACAGATGGCCCCTATAGCGCAAACAAACTGCTCTGGGTTGTTGATGTCTTGTTTGGGGGAAACGCCCCCATTCTCCCCGGGTGCACCTGCATTATATGAGGAACATCCACCACAAACATGTCCGTGTGTCTTCGGGTCCATATTAAAGGGGATTGTGTGTGTGTGTGTGTGAGTGTGTGTGTCTGAAAGTGGTCGGCTAGCCACACAGGTGTACTTCTCAAGTGCCCTCAATGGGGCAAAAAAAGCTCTTATCAGATACACCATCTTGCTTTATTGCATATGGCCTCTAAATTTTTGCAATCATAAAAGTAGATGAATGTAATGGTACATAATGAAATCTAGAAAGTGACTGGCCTCAATGAAATTTGGCATCATTGCAGAAAGATCAAAGAGAAATGCTTCATTGATTGCTGCCTAGTCACTAGCCTCCTCGGAGATAGAAATCTATCTAAAGAAAGTCTATGTGCTTTGATGTGAGGGTGTCTGGGTCTTACATCAGAGCCAAGGTCGACAACCTTGAAAGGCAAGCCTATTAAGAGAAAAGTAACAAACACGGCTCCACACTTTTACGGCAACGGGAGCGAGGGCAAATTTCCTCCGACAAATAAACTTTCACTGTAAACCGGATCATAATTGCTGTGATGCAATTAAAATGCTGCACACATATTTACTTTGCTCAGAACAATTCGCCTGCACATACGAGACACATTTCGGGCATATCAATTCATATCAAGATCAATGTTCGCTCACTTGTGTGTATGCGCTTGTGTTTGTGATGGAGAGAAAGGCTTGTGCGTACATCAAAGCGGCAGTGAAGCCTGGTCTTGCCATCGGATAAGGCCGGTAAACTACTCTTCGTTATTAAAGATCCCAGTCTAACTCCATGTTATTTATCTTCATGGGTTTTAAGCTTCGCTCTAGCCCTTCTCCAGTGAGTCACAGAGGAGCGGCCTTTAAAAAAAACCATTACCACCACCAAATCTGGGCATGTCTCTTCAATCTGCCCTGGTTGTTTGCCCGCGATGGATTTATCGCTCTAATAATGGTTTTCTAAACTGGGATTGAACTTTGTCAAATTTTGATATGACATTTGAGTGAAAACACCAAACGTAACGGCTTCATTAGCTTCAGTTTTTCCACCCTGGTGGTTTGCATTCTGCATTTATTTCACACTTTAACTGTTCTGACTCTGAATAATGGTTTCCTCTAAACAATCCCTTAACACTTCCATTGATGATTCTTTTAATAGTAATAAACATTTGGAACAAATAAATGCAATTTCATTGACGGTCAGAGATTTGATAGGTCACAGAATTTGGTATAACACTGGCTCATAAAAATCATAAAAACAAGCCTGTTTGCACAGAGTATTTCTGATTCACTAAAGCAATGATTCATAAGACTGTTCTGCAATGGGACTACATGTTGTCTATTTCGTGCTGCTGAAGGAGTAGGAAACTCTCTCAAACTCTCTCTCTCAAAAATAAGCTAAATTCAAAGGTAAAACATATGGAAGCTTGTTTCTGCCAAGGAATAAAATTAAAACTTTTTATTATTACAATTTAGATTTTTTTTTTCTCACAACTTTGACTTTTCTCAGAATTGTTAGTTATAACTTAGAAATGTGAGAAATTAAGTTAGAATTTCGAGCTATAAACTCACAATTCTGAGAAAAAAGTCAGAATTGATGTAAACTCGCAATTGCAAGAAAGAAAGTCAGAATTGCGAGATAAAAAGCAGCAATTACCTTTTTTAATTGTAAGTTTATATCTTACAATTCAGAGAAAAAAGCCAGAATTGCGAGTTAAAAAGTCACATTTACCTTTTTTTTTCATTCCGTGGCAGAAACAAGCTTCCATTAAAGCAAGATTATTTTTCTTACCCTGTTGGCAGCAATTTTTCTTGTTTTAAGCAAAAACTAAGTTTGATACATTTTTCATTGTATCATTTACCCACGGTTTCACAGACAAGGCTTAAGCTAGTCCTGGACTAAAATGCATGTTTGATCTGTTTTAACTGAAAGCAACTTGCACTGACACAGATCTTAAAATATGTCACTGCCATTGTTTTGTCTCAAGATGCACGCCAGTAATGATTTTTTTCTAAGACACGTTTATAAAAGCTACTTAAATGCCCTAATTGAACTAAGGCCTAATCCTGGCTTAATCTAAACCCTGTCTGTGAAACCAGGCCTTATTTTAAGTGAATGTATCTTGATTTAGGAATGATTATATATTTGTATTGGAAATAGTTGGAATATAGTTGTTCCATGCAAATGTGCTGCTAAAAACAATTAGTGAGCTCTTTTTGAGAAGGACCGGCACATAAATCGATGGGGTTTCCCCTCCGCCCTTCTGCGTCTGAACATGACTTCCTATGTCTGTGAATATTGTATTAATAAATGGCTAAGAGCGCAGCCCCATATCCTGTGTAGTTTCCATACAGGTGGAAATTTTTTTTATGACCTCACTGCTAGTTAAATGCTAGACACGCGCATGAAATATGCCTTTGATAGAAATGGAGAATTGATTTACAACCTGACTTTTATCACCGCTCCCTCATAACCTGTTCGCCCCTGAGCGCACCTCTCGGCGCAGACGTCTCAAAGGAGAGGAAACCACCTGCTTTGATTTACTGACAGCAGAAACGGGCCATCAAGTCTGATCTTCCCAAACAATCTCAACACTCAGCCAAAATGAGTTAGGCTACTTGTGACGCTAATACGCAGTGCATGTTGCGGTTGGATAAGAGGGCTAACTGACCTCCTAGTGGACATTTCAAATGATTCTGTAATGGTAAAAGCTCCCCTTGTAACACTGTGGAGGAGAATGAAAAGGTTAACTGCTTTTGTACGGCTAATATTAAAACAACCTGATGGCGCTGAAGCTGGCGCAATCTGCATTGGAAATTAATGTATAGAAGGCCCTGTGGGCACTGCTTTTGTTTCACGGCTATCTGCGCTCCCACTCACTAGAGTGCGGGGGCATGCCGCACTGCACCATGGGATCTCTGATCACACAGCTGATAGACATCCTACCACAGATTCCATTAGATTCCAAATTAAAACAGGCACTTCAAAGAGCACAGACAGAAAACATGAAAAACTAAGGTACTGCGACCAAGTAATTTTTGCAAAGAGATGGTGTGAAGCCCAATTCAGAACACAAAAGTGCATTAACTGTTCTTTATTGTTACTACATTTACTGATTATAAGAATTATATTATCCCTAAATTATCCAAAAGCCATTCAAAACATTTTGTCAAATATCAAATTCATTATTATTCAGACTGGCTTGAAATTGCGCTGTGAAATCGTTTCTTGACGATTAATTGCATCTAACATAAAGGTTTGTGTGTGTGTGTGTGTATATATATATATATATATATATATATATATACACATATATACATACAGTATATATATGCACACACACACACACACATATATATATATATATAAACTTTTATGTTAGATGCTATTAATTGCGATTAATCGATTTGATGTGACAACAGTAGTTTGAAATGAATTTCTTGGACTGTCAGTCATACAGCCTTGTTTACAGGTTTACAATTGGTTATATATATGAAATATTTATTTATTTATTGCACAGGTTTTTAGAACCTTGCTTGATTCTGACTGGTCAGTCATGGAGTTCTAAACTTCACAAACATTCTAAACTAAAATGCATGCATTTCCTTGATGTTTGCAGTAATTTACTCAAAAGTTTGGGGTATGCATGATTTTTTTATTTTTATAAAAAGTCTTTTGTTCATCAAGGCTACATTTATTTAATCCAAAATACAGTAAAACCAGTAATATTGTGAAAAATTATGACAATTTAACTGTTTCTATTTGAATATATTATAAAATGTAATTTATTACTGTGATGCAAAGCTGAATTTTCAGCATCATTACTCCAGTCTTCAGTGTCACATGATCCTTCAGAAATCACTCTAATATGATGATTTGATGCTCAAGAAACATTTCTTACCATTATCGAGGTTTAAAACAGTTGTGCTGCTTCATATTTTTGTGATAATTGTTTTTCAGGATTCTTTGATTTATAGAAAGTTAAAAAAAAAAAAACAACTTTGTAACATTATACATTTCTTTACTGACAGGGTCAGTAATCAATTTAATGCATCTTTGCACAATAAATCATTATTATTTAATGTTTAATGTAAAAAAAAAAAATACATTACTGACCCCAAACATTTGAACGATACTCACAACGGACTCACTTTCTTGCAATAAAACATTGCAACTCAAATCAATATTTCATTTTCATGTATGTATTTATTTTGTAGTCATATAATAAGCAAGATAAAACCCTTCAGTGTGATACAAGACCCCTCTGCTTCGCATTGACCTTCATCATCCGGTATGAGTTCACTTTAATGATCGTCTGACTGTACATTATCATTCTCATACTCTATTCTCACTTCTGCAAAACCAGTCCAAAAGAGAAGACTGGTTTATTTATTTATTTTTCAGTCAAGGCTGGAAAATTCATGATTGGATCCCTGGAGTTTGGTTGACCAGGTTATCAAGAAGAGATTAACAAAACATATCTAAAAAAAAAAAAAGCGTTACGTGACCTTGTCGCGATCGTCCGGTGCGATTCCCCGGCCTCTTCTACTGTAAAATGTGTCCAGCCAGGCCTTTGGAAAGGGCTTTCGAGGGGATGCTGCTGTGGATGACAGGGCAGAGACCCTACAGCTTGCTGGCTGATTACATCGCTACTAAGTGTGTCTTCAAAGACTCCCCCGCCGCCCAGTTTGACCAGATAAGGGCACTCAGGCCACGGTTCAGCTCCTGGACAGGAACACACAGAGGGGTCAACGGCAGGACCATGAGGGCCCTTACGCACAGAAAAACATCAGGGATGACACTGTAGGAAGAACATATTCGCTTGCCTATGTTTGAGCAGTCTGAGTCTCTTTCTACGGATCCAAGCCACAGCTATCATTGTGTGGAATTCGCTTTTTCTGAAAGACAAAGTGTTTAATGTATGTTGAGTGTATGGCACACAATTTATTCTATTTTTTGTGAAATTGCTGATGAGAGTAAAAAGGTAACACCTTTTCAAGACTAATACAAGATACACAGGCTTCAAAATATTCACACTGATGCCAAAGCTGACTTTTTGTCATTTTCCATAGATATTATAAGATCAGATAGACAGACAGACAAAATGAGGCAGACAGACAGATATAATGAAACAGACAGACAGACAGACAGATAGATAGAATGAAATAGATAGATACTAGATAGGTAGATGATAGATAGATAGATAGATAGACAGACTGACAGATTGATATAATGAGACAGACAGATACTAGATAGGTAGATGATAGACAGACAGACAGATACTAGATAGATAGACAGACAGATAGATAGAATGAAATAGATAAGATACTAGATAGGTAGATGATAGATAGATAGATAGATAGATAGACTGACAGATTGATATAATGAGACAGACAGATACTAGACAGATAGATAGATAAACAGACAGACAGATACTAGACAGATAGACAGACATATAGATACTTGATAGACAGACATAGATAGATATTAGGTAGATGATAGATAGATACTAGATAGACAGACAGATGCTAGATAGATAGACAGACAGACAGATAGATACTAGATAGACAGACAGATAGATAGATACTAGATAGACAGACAGATAGGTAGATGATATAGACAGAAACAGACAGATACTAGATAGGTAGATGATAGATAGATAGATAGATAGATAGTACATAGGCAGAGAAAATCTATCGACAAACAGATTTTCTGTCTTTCGTTTTTACACAAGCACACAGAGATTCACAGAGGCTTAGTAATCCAATGATGTCATTTCGCGGGTGTGAATCACGGCGCTCAAAAGTTGCACTGTGTGTAAATAACCCCTGCACTTCTGCTTCAGGCTGAGTGTCAGCACCTGGTGGAGCTCATATATCACAGACCACAGCCGAACGGTCGCAGGAGTACGGAGATCATCCCTCCTGCGCCGGCTGGAGCAAGGCTTCAATCACAGAGATAAGAACTCACATCACATGCCTGAGGGAGGTGGGCTTCTCATCCTACTTGGAAAGCTTCTGGCAGGTAGAGTCTAAGAGTAAATGGTAAGATGATTTTCTCTGCAAACAAGCCTCACTCAATACACCTACTGACAAAGACGTGAGGCGCCCACTACAAAGATGAACACAGACAGATAATACTCATGGCTGACATATGACCGCTGGCCTGGGCAGTATGAACGTATTATATCATCAAGATTCTGCTCATGATGAGTCATGATGAGGAGAAACTTGATATTCAGGGGAGTAACACAACGAGAAGTTTAGCTGTCATAATACATATTTAATCATATTTATTATTTTGGGTCTTTTAAGTCAAGTGTTATAAAATCATAGCAAAAACAGCTTTACATAACAGACTAACAATAAGATCTTTAAAAAAATTTTGAAAGAAGTCTCATGCTGACCAAAACTGCCTTTATTTGATCAAAAATAAAAACAGTAATTTAAAATAACTGGTATCTATAGTTGTGCTGCTTCATATTTTCGTGTAAACCATGATACATTTCTTTTAGGATTGTTTGATGAAGTTTCTTTTGGTTAGTTTCTAAATTGAGCACTTTCAATTTGTATTTTATTCACTAGATTATTCAAAAATATACATTACCACATGGTTATTGAAAGGTATGTAAAATGTATTATTAGTATCTTTATTATTATTAAACATAAAAATAACTAAAAACATATATAGTGTTACCGTGATATAAAAGTGTGGTCATGCCGCCCAACTGTCTTCAGGAAGTCGCTCTGGCTTAGAATACAAAAATTCAGAATATTAACACTTACTCAAAAGAAGCAAAGGCTCATCCAACAACACATATCCAGAGGAACAAACTCATTCACCCTTGCATTTTGCTTGTATGATTTTGTTATTGCCTCATTACACTGCATTCAAAGAAAACAATAACATCTGATGAATGTAGAAATTACAACTTGCCTAGATCCTCACGCTTCTTAACGGGAGGTGATTTATAGATGCCCTAAGGATCTAACGTTTAATGATTAATGTTAGGTGTCTTTCATAACTTTATCTTTCCGTTTAAATGTGACTCAGAGTTTGAGAGAGGAGTCTTCAGATCTTCGCTCTGCAGGAACCGACCAGAGGCCTGCTGAGCCGCCAGCACTCCTGTTTTGTTTGGAAGAAGTCGCCCTTATATTAAAATAATGGGAAACAAATTGCCTGAGCATGTCTGTCTTTCAACCACGGGATTTCCTAATCCAAATCCGCCATCGTGGAGAGAACGAGGGAAAAAGTGAATCAACATGGTGAGCTGACTTCAGTCTCCATGAAGCAGAACCTCAACTTAGGATCGAAAAGTTCACTGGACACTTTGGCTGTAATTCACAATTACGTTAGATTCGATAGATGTGGCGCCAATCATTTGCAATGTAGACGGCGCAACACCCAACATGCACTGCAAGAGAGTGGCGCTGCAAAACCAGAACAAGGTGTAGACGCAGTGTAAATACCAGATTTATTGCACGAGACCGCTTTGTTGATTAAAATGGGATTGAAGTGGTTTAGTATTGTCGCACTGCTCGATTTCTGTGTGTAATTAATTCAAAATTTGAATAACAGTTTTGTTTTTCATGCTGTCAAGAGGACTAATGTGACGTTTGTCAGTGTCTTGATTTACTGATGCAAATAAATTCAGCAACACAGTTCCCAGCTTGTTTAGGGTGTGTATCTTATGTAAAGAATATGGCATGCAGTTTTCCCACACAAAATAAGAATTTTACTGTCATATATATTATTATTAATCAGATTCTAATCCCGATATTAATAATAATTAATTAAATGCAATTAGCAAGTTCTCTATTGGATTGAGATCTGGTGACTGTGGAGGCCACAGAGCTCAAATCATCTCAAACTGGTTTCTTGAGTTCTCTGTCCTCAAATGGCCTCCACAGTCACCGGATCACAATCCAATAGAGCAGCTTTGGGATGTGCTGGAACGGGAGATTCACACCATGGATGTGCAGAAGACAAATCTGCAGCGACTGCATGATGATATGGACCAAAATCAAAGAGGAATGTTTCCAGCACCTTGTTGAATCTGTGCCATGAAGAATTAAAGCAGTTCTGAAGGCAAAAGGGGGTCCAATCTGGTACTTTCAAGGTTTTGATAATGAAATAAAACTGAAATAGTACAAAATATAAAAATTACATGAAAACTTAAAACTTTAAAAACCTAAACAAAAATTTGATCTGTACGTAGCCCCTAAAGGGACGTGGTGTTGGAAAAATAATATGAGATGGGAGGAAAAATAAAACCTTTGCGTTCCCCTGAGAAACTTTGTGTTTGCTCGCAAAACCTTTTGAGCTCTCTGCGAGCGAACGCAAAGTTTCTCGGGGAACGCAAAAGCATTGACATATTTTTTTCCTCTATCTCATATTTGTCTCTTTAGGGGAAATGTGCTTTAGCAAGTACGTAAATAAATCATTTAAGTTGAAGAACTAAAATGACTAAAACGAAAACAAAAAATTAAAACTAAATAGAAACATTTTAATTAACAAAAACTAATAAAAATAGTTTTTGTTACAAGACAAATACAAGTCACAAAATTACTTAAACTAAAATGTAAATGAAAACTGAAATTATACAAATAAAATATAATTATTATTTATTAATAAATACTATTATAGTACTTAAATAATAATAAGGTTTTTTTGGACCCCATTGACTTTCATTATATGGACGCAAACATTCTTCAAAATATCTTCCTACAGAAGAAAGAAATTCATTCATCTTCTGAACAACATGAGGGTTAGTTAATAATGACAGAATGTTCATATTAAGGTTCTTTTCAATTCCCACCATGAAACATAAAACACGCATCTGTAAATTAGGCTGGTTAAATATCAGTTCTTAAGAATGATTATCATTATAAATAGACTATTTTAAATGCCTCTGATTTGCCACTGTCAATACCATTAGCAATTAATTTAATTGCGGCAGCAATTCAGGGCTGGTTTAGCTGGTCACAGCCATGCTATTCATCCGAGAGACTTTCAGATGGTTGACCAGCATGGTGTTTGTGGTGACGTTGGTTGACCGAGGAAGTTTTGCTGGTTAAAAAAGCTTGGTGGGCACACCAGCATCCGAAACACAACATATGCAGGTGCTGGTTTGTTCATAAGGGAAGTGGGGGAGATAGCAGAGGCTCCTGGCATGGGTAATGAATAAATCACATCATAATCCCAGTCACCACAAAGAAGAAAAAAAAAAAATGGGGAAAGGGAAAATCAGGCCAAACATATGGCTCAAAGAGAGAGAACGAGAGCAAGGGAGACCACAGTCACGCTGCTGGGGAACAATAGAAGCCTTTCACATGAACTTGTATAAGCATTGATGAGAAGATGCCACAAAGGATGAGGGTGACATTTCAAAGAACATGACCACCAGTACCGATGGTCCATCATGGCAGAAGAGGAGATCCGCGTTCATCGGGGAGGTCTCGCTTGGCGAAGGGAGTCGGGAGTGTGTGTGTGTGTGTGTGGCGCTCGGGCGGGGTGTGTGTACGAGGGTTCTTCGAGTCCAGACATGAAAAGGAATTCTTTCATCATTGCTAATCTGCAAAACATAAACATTAGAGCATCCACACAGTCTGTGAATCTTTCTCTGTGTGTTTCGGGTCCTCCACCCTGTGGATTGTGGTTAGGGATGTGGGAGCCTGTGCTTGTAAGTGTGCGTGAGTAGCTCCGACTGTTTGTTTATAGTTTCCAGAGTCATTGTAAGTGCACAGATCGAAATCCGCTAGGTCTCGAGGCCAGATTGGAGGAAGGAGATGTGAGTAATTGTCAGGAGTTTGGGAGTCGTGGAACGCAAAGTGCAAAAACCGCTTGTTGTCACTGAATGTGGTTCTTTGTATTTGTGTTCTCAAAGAACATTTCATCGCTCAGAATTCGACTGGGCGAAATAATCAAGTTCTTAAGTGAAAAAATGATGTGCCATTGGCAGCACCGAATGGGAAAAATAATGACTGTTTCCAAATATTTTCACTTACTGGAAGTAAAAATAAAAAAATAAATCAGTAGAAAAACAGAAAAGGATTAGGCTGGATAAATCTCAGTTCTTAAGAATGATTATCATTATTGAAAGACTTATGTAAATGCCTCTGATTTGCCACTGTCAACACCATTAACAATTGTTATCCGTTAGGTTTTACGGACATTTCCTTTAACTCTGAGACACAATATAATCCAATGCAAAATTCAAAATTTGGGTAAAACAGCTAAAAAAAAAAAAAAAAAAAATGTTGTTATGGTCATCTAGGCACACCAACGAACATTGACTTAACCAAACAAATCCATTTGGTGCTGACAGTTACATGCATCACCCTTTGGGTATGAATTTTATCATTTAATAAAAATAAAATAAATAAATTTAACAAAAATAAAATAAAAAATTAGACAATTGCGATTTCAATATGAAATTTTAATTCACATGCAAGTCTCTTTTGATCACGGACTTTGATATCTTGGCAAATTTGAGCACAGTCTGAATGATAACTGAGATTTGAAACACTTGGGGAACATGAGATTATTAGGCACTTTTCTCAGGAGAAGCAGGTTTTAACAAATCTAACTCGTCTAGGACAAACTATTGAGACATTAAGGAGATCTTGTTGGTAATTCTTCTTTTCTACGAGTTTGTATGTGTATCTGCCCATGTGTGGTTTTTAAGTGTGAACTGACATTACAAAAAAATATCCCAAACTCCTTAAAACAAGAATTAATTTGAAAAGCAACACTGCATAAGACTTGTTTCAGTGCATATATACAAAACTATTCAAAAGTTTGGGGTCATGACATTTTTTCCTTCAAAGAAACGAATAGTTTTATTCAGAAAAATGTATTACAAGTGACAGTAACTCTATCGCGGTTTCCACAAAAATATGAAGCAGCACAACAGTTTCAACATTGATAATAATAATCAGAAATGTTTCTTTAGCAGCAAATCATCATATCAGAATGATTTCTGAAGGATCATGTGACACTGAAGACTGGAGTAATGATAATCACAGGAATAAATGACATTTTAAATTATAATCAAATAGAAAACAGTTAGTTTAAATTGTAATAATATTGCCATTTTACTGTATTTTTGATCAAATAAATGCAGCCTTGTTGAGCAGAAGAGACTTCTTTCAAAAACATTAAGCAATCTTACTCAAAACTTTTGAATGGTATAGTGACAAAAACATCTATATTAAAGACTTAATATCTTCTGCCGTGTTGCTTCTCAAATAAATGCATCTTATAAGGATTTTTAGATATTTTAACAGGACAGTTACTCATTTTTGCAGTGTTCAAGCGGTTCATTGTGTGTACAGGCGTGCAGACGTGAAGGCCTGTAGCTACAGGTTTATGACTATGCTCAGATTAGCCAGAGACAGACATTCATATTCTCAAAATAACCGTCAATTAGTCATATTTTCACGTCTAGCTCACTATTCGCTAATCGTGTATAAAATCACCATAATTGGGTTTAGGCATCAAGTGCGGTGGAAGCGCATTACTGGCCACACTCTAGTAGTCACTCACTGCTCGAGTGGGAACTATCCATGGAGAATTATCCCTCCCTGAATGATACCATAATTAGTTTTCATAGCACAAATTGAAGTGCAATGTTGTCGCATTGGCCTCAAAAGATTATCTCGGATGCCCGAAACTTTCCATTTCGCTCCCCAGTGCCTTTTGCTTCACATACACACAGACTGTCCTGCCTGCACAGAAGCCAAAACTGGGCTTTTTGGAGCATTTAAGAGATAAGCCCAGCCGGTTTACGCCAATGTACCGCCATAATCCAGTTTTCAGCTCCTCTTCCTTTTTCAGACTCCAACTCGGTGGTCACCGCCATTCAGCTGTGTATCTGTGACAGATTAGACCAGATCACCCTGGATTACCTTCAGCCCATCATCAAGCCCCCGACACTGACCATGAACCAGGCCGACGTTTCCATCTATCCGGCACACGTATGCGATTTTTAAAAGGCAAATGTAGATGCTTCCTCTCTTGCATCAAACTACAGGACAAAAGAAAGGCAAGAGGCATGTGGAATATAGAATGAGACCGAGCACAGGGTTGGTGGTGGAAGAAGGGAGATAATCCTATTTCGTATGGGATGTATGCGGGACCCTTTTTCACCGTCTGCACCGTCCGTGGTTATCTCCCCCCCCCCCCAAGAGTTTGCTGAGACTACAGGACGAAGGCTGCAGTTTAGCGGGCTAATCCACCCCGAGCTGGGGCATTAAATCTGTCCCTCTATTCACACTTGCCGCTCCAAAGCCACTGTGTACAACATACTGAGCCCTACGCGGTGTCATCTGCTGACTGCAGTATTTAACTCCATTATGAGGGAGTATAATCTCGGCCACACAGTGAACATTCACTAAGGTCTTTACCTCCTAATCCAGGCCAGGAGATGTGAGCATGTGATGTTTGGGAAGTCATATTGTGTGTTGTTTTAGGCATTTTGTCATCTAAAGTTGACTTATTTTAGTCTTTTATTTATTTATTTTTAAATCTATAGAGCTTCATAATAATTCTCTGAGGGAAATATGACCTGAAATACAATAAAAATCAAGAGGGTTCTGACTCACCATTCTTTGTTGCCTGTTCCATTTCAATGCACAGCGCCCTCAAGTGGAAGACTGTAGAGTAGCACCTAAAACGGATAAATTAATCATGGTATAAACTAAAGAATCTGATCTTTTGAAAAAGTCTATAATATGCTTAATTGTCCTGTACTTCTTTCTGTGACTCGAGCCTTGACTTAAGCATTTGTTTCCCTGTGTAAGATGAGCAAATGCCAAAGAAACTTCTTGAACTTGAACTACTGTACTTGCATGAACATGCATATATAATGTTTGCAGTCTCCACAAAGCTTGAATTCATCATATACAAGCATCAACTTAAAAAAAAAAAGAGGTTTTAGCTGAATTGATAAAATAAAATGTCTTGTTGACCTCACAACATAGGTATTTTAATGCGTCTTATTGCTGTAAAGGGATAGTCCATCCAAAAATGAAAATTCTGTCATCACTCACCCTCATGTTGTTGTTGTTCCAAACCTGTATGAGTTTCTTTCTTCTGTGGAACACAAAAGAAGCATGTTGGTAGCCAAACAGTTTTGGTTGCCAATTCAAATTGTACTTTGGTCTATAAATACTGGAAGTCAATGGGAACCAAAACTGCTTGGATACTGACATTCTTCAAAATTTCTGCTTTAATGTTCCACAAAACAAAGAAAATCATAAAGATTTGGAATGACATGAGGGTGAGTAACTGATGATAGGATTTTCATTTTTTGGGTGGACTATTCCTATAAAATCCAACAGAAAAGTTCATGTTATCAATACTACAAGTCATATTTGATCTGATATTCACCCCAACATCTAAGACATCGATACCATTGAATGGTTTTCAGCATGATCAAAATATTTGGCACTTAAATGATATTTCCTTCCTCCCATGGCTGACCATATCACCTGAGCTTAATCTTAATGATGCCTATATGATCTATCATCTATGAATAAGAGATGAATATCATCCCACAGGCAGAGCCGTGAACTCTTATCAGATCTTCACCTCCCTCTCTGAAGCTACTGCGGCATCAGCTTCAAACATAACCGAGCTGGAACCAAGGGATCATGCATTACTTTCAACCTGTATCTGTGAATATAGATATCGGGTCAAAGGTTCAAACATCTAAAAAGAGTTCTTCCTGTGCCAGGGACACTAGTTTGCTTACTGGTGGGGTCTATTCATTGTTAAGCTGCTTTGGAACAATATTACACTGTGTTATGTGAAAAAACAAACAAACAAACAAACAAAAATTAAAAGTTAAGTTGCTTCATAACAACTTAGTCACATTTTTTACTAGGTCCCACTTAGATAAATATACTTTTGTTATCTTGTTAACAACTTATATTTTTATGATGTATCTGCTTTTAAAATAGCTTCAAATTGTACCTTTCAACAAAACAGTCATTATAGGGAATTACACTTAGTGTTTATGGAGCAAAAAGTAAAAGAGCAATAACTTCAAATAATCAACGCATGTTTTTTAACACTAAATAAACAAAGAATAATGTTTACTGATGTTCATTTATACCCATCAATATAATAAATCAATGCATAGAAAAAAAAAAGCCGAAATATTTGCCTACATACACTAGTCAAAAGTTTGGGGTCAGTTTTTATTAATTTTTTTATTTTTAGCTTTTGAAAGAAATGAATACTTTTATTCAGAATGAATTTAATAAAGATTTCTAAATCAAATAAATGCTGTTCTTTTTAACTTTATATTCATCATCAAAGAATAATCAAAATATTAATCAGCACAACTGTTTTCAACATTAATATTAATAAGAAATGTTTCTTGAGCATCAAATCATCATATTAGAATGATTTCTGAAGGATCATGTGACTCTGAAGACTGGAGTAATGATGCTGAAAATTCAACTTTGCATCACTGGAATAAATTACGTTTAAAATTATTTTCAAATAGAAACAAGTTATTTTAATTCAATTGTATTAATATTTCACACTATTACTGGTTTTACTATATTTTTAATCAAATAACAGCAGCCTCGGTGAGCAGAAGAAACTTTTCTTTTGAACGGTAGTGTAGTTTTACTAAAATATATGTATAACAAATGCCAACTGAGGTTGGGTCAAAACATTTGACTAGGAGTCGGACCCACCCGTAGAAATATTTGGGAACATGCCTCTGGTCTTTGCTGGATCCAGTGCGGGTGTCTTCGGGACCCCTGGAGCAGACACAAAGGCAAGACGAGCCAGGGTTTACCGACGCCACAACAACGGTGCGGACTCATTGTTTTCTGCTCTTTTCATCTCCACTCACTCTCTCAAAATATTTAGAGGAATGCTCTGAATAACACAAAGTACTGAGAAACACTCACTCTGTATATTGTTGAAAGGAACTCTGTCTGCAGAACATTTCTTCAAAGTCTATTTTGTTTTGTTATATTTAGCCTTATTTTTTTTTTTCTCCTGATGTATTTGCATTGCGAAACACAATATGGAGGATATCTCATTGTTCCAGGGACTCAGGTTGGAGATTGGTTGCCATCTGTCCATTTATTTTTCATGCTTCTCATGATTTGTACTTGCTGGGATAAAAAAAAAGGAGATTAGGTTAAACTAGGTCAGGTTAACATAACAAAACAAAAACAAACATTTGTTATATCTTAATGAATAATTAACATTTGAGAAGGTTTGCTACTTAATCTTAATAAAAGGACTGTTCACCCAAAAAAATTAATTGTGTCATCATTTATCTGCCTCATGTCATTCCAAACCTGTTGTACTTTTTCTTCTGTGAAAGTGAAACACAAAAGTAGACATTTTGAACAAAAATTAAAGTCCATCCAAGATGGTTACTTTTCTTCTTCTTCAGTTGAACAGTAAAGAAGGTTTTTAGGTGAAATCGTGGTCCTTGCTGATTCATATAATGCAAGTCAATAGCTAACGTTACCATCACTTTGAGGGTCAGAAAACATATGGCAAGGCAAGTCACAAACTAATACCCGTGGCTTCTGACGATTCATTGAGGTCTTATGAAGCGAAACAATCGGTATGTTCAAGAAACTGAACACAATTTACACCATTACCACCTGTAATCCACAGCCTCGGCAAACGGTCCAGAGCGCGTTCACATTCACAACAGTCTGCAGCGCGAACTTCCTGTCGCATAATGACGTATGCACGGGAGCAAACACACACACGTGAGCTGATGCTGTGTTTGTTTACAAGAGAGAAGGAGGATGCGCATGTTGT
This sequence comes from Abramis brama, assembly GCF_963993115.1. Lineage (NCBI taxonomy): Eukaryota > Metazoa > Chordata > Actinopteri > Cypriniformes > Leuciscidae > Abramis > Abramis brama. The sequence continues at coordinate 29,695,898 of NC_139964.1, read as the reverse complement.
ATTGCTCCTCAAAATTGTACTTACTTGTTCTTATTGGATGCAGAAACCTATATATGCGTGATCTCAATCAGGAGGAATGACTTTTCACAGATTCTCAATGTTTAAGCTCCCGCGCAAACGCCATTATGCGACAGGAAGCTCGCGCTGCAGACTGTGGTGAACGCGCTCAAGACCGTTAGCCCAGGCTGTGGATTACAGGTAAGTTAATGTTGTAAATAATGTTCAGTTTCTTGCACAGACCGATCATATCGCTTCATAATACCTCAATGTATCGTCAGGGTATTGATTTTGTTTAGCCTATCTATGTTTTTTTTTTTTTTTTTTTTTTTACTCTCAAAGCTACGGAGCCCCTGAGGGGACCTGTGGAAAAAAAAAAAAAAATAGGACTTTCGCGTGCGCACGAGAAACTATCTCGTGCGCACGAGAAACTTTCGCGTGGGCACGAGAAACTATCGCGTGCGCACGAGAAACTCTCGTTGCAAGCAGCTTTTGTATATAATAGAAAATTGGTATATGGTTGCAAGCAGCTTTTGTATATAATAGAAAATTACTGTAACAGATTGTTTATAGGCTATAGGCTTTACAACAGCTCTTGGATAAAGTTCTACACGTCCGCATCATGTTGTTTTCTTTCTTTTTCAAAGGCATGACATTTTGTATTCATTTTGAATTTACACAAATAAAAATATACATTTTACTGTTTCGAATGACAGAGTATGAAACGATAAAGTATTAAGTTATTTCCCCAACTGAGGAACAAATTCAAGTGATGGCGCCGGCGAATCGCGCTATTAACAACATCGGTTCACTTCTGGCATTAACTTGACATCACAGCCGGTTCATTATTAAATGATTATTAATTCCTGTTCAGTATTAAACTTTGGACCGAACGAAAGATGCGCGAACCCAACTTTGCGGTATAGTTTCAGTTTCGATTCAAATTAATTCGTTTAGGCTTGGCGTTTAAAATAGGCTAAAAGTTGTTTGTAATAAAGGGCACAATGGGCTATTTTTATAGACTACTATGCATTTATTATTATTATTATTATTATTATTATTATTATAAGTGGTTACTTATTTTTCATTTCTTGTTGTTTTCTGATTCCATTCATTTAAGGATTTGGCTATGGGGAAGTAAAATACGCATAGTCTATATGTTATTAATAGTGTTTATAATGTTAATGTTGTATTTTATTTACAGATCTTTTACACTATTTCTGAATACTAGCCTAATAATATAGGCCTAATGCGTGTTTCCCTCTCAACATGACTGAGCGCGCCACGCACAAGCGCGCATCCTTATAAATTCTAGGCTAATACATTTTAATAAAAAAGGCCTACATCATAAAACTCAGAAGAGTATGTATTTTAATATCTCTGATGTTCTCTGTTCTCTGGTTGTTAGACAGTAAGTCTGAATGACAGTTCATGCATGAACGTTATAGGACTATACAGTCAATTATTACCTTTTTGTAGCTATTGTTTAAACTATTTAATTTACAACGAATTATATTGATTTATATCTTAATTTATTATTATTATTATTATTATTATTTAAAACTTACTGGACGAGGGCGACCATGGTAGACCAACAGTCGTCATTTACCCTGTATACAGTATATCTATACAGAAGAAAGACCTGTCTAGGCTCTTCGGTACGGGTTGTGTCGAACCATTCGTTAATCTGGTTGTTTGATGAGAAAAAGATGAAATGTAGTTGCAATAAATGCGTTAAGAATCCGTACAACTGCAGCAGAGGATGACTATTTTATTCTGCAGTGCGGAACTGAGGAAGAGCTGATGACGGAACAGTTTAATCAAGATAAATAGCAATCTTGTGAACTTTACTTCTTAAAAAAATGTTTCCTTCATCTCAGTAGCAGAAGATTATTAGCCTGTTGTTTATTTTTTATCAATACAGATACAAATACAAAGTTTATTAAAAGTAGGCCTATATTCAAAGTTAATACAATTATTTGAATTGTGACTAAAATATGCCTCTAAGCCTTGTCTTTAATAGCACCTTGCTTGAGATTTTTGCTAAAATATACACTTCAAAACATGTCAAACAACAACATAAATGATATATACATCATCCATATTTCCACATTTGTATTAATGACGCTATAACGCAAACCGAAAGTTTCTCGTGCCCACGCGAAAGTTTCTCGTGCGCACGCGATAGTTTCTCGTGCCCACGCGATAGTTTCTCGTGCCCACGCGATAGTTTCTCGTGCCCACGCGAAAGTTTCTCGTGCGCACGCGATAGTTTCTCGTGCGCACGCGAAAGTTTCTCGTGCGCACGCGAAAGTCCTATTTTTTTTTTTTTTCCACAGGTCCCCTCAGGGGCTCCGTACTAAGCCATTGACTTGCATTAAATCACCAAGTACCACATTTTAAGCTAAAAATGTATTTACTGTTCAACTGAAGAAAAAAAGTCACCTACATCTCGGATGCCCTGAGGGTGAGTAAATTAACAGCACACTTTTTGCATTTTTAAAAAACATTTTTTTTTTTGCAAACTTTCCCTGTAAGGCCCTGGAGTTGAATTGTTGTTTTAAATAAAACCAAATTATGCAATAGCTTGCTATAAAATACTCAAAGATAGAGAAGTGTTGTGATCAATGACAGCCATCTGGGCACATTTGGGTAGGGCGTACAGCGTGTGTCTCTCCCTGTTATCTGTTCAATGGCATGTTCCTTGGGATGCTACATTGATTAGGCCCTGAGGGGGCCCTGTAGTGCTGCTCCGTCATAGGAGCCAAATGACTGACAGCTCTAATGAAGTGTATAATCATCGGGGCAGAAGAAACGTCAAAGCTGCCAAGACTTCAATCGCTCTACGCGATGACCAAAGAGTCTGTTCGCTCTTCTGCTCAAAGTAAGTGGGCGCCCCGCGGGACCACACGACTCTGTCCCATCTTGGAACATTATTCATGCGGCCGTTTGGTGCAAACCCTCTGATCAGATGGCAGTTAGACTGGGTGATATAGTTTATAAAAAAATTATGTCTTGATATTTTTGTAAACCTTCTCACAAAATATCGATAATTATGTATTTGTCTGAAATTGTGATTTCTTTTCATTCAGAGGAACGACGTTTCAACCAAACAACCATTGTCGACAGTCAGATTCAAAATGCTTAAAGCAAGAAGTAAAATACAGTAAACAGATAGTTTAAACTAAAAACTAAATGAAAACAAGAAATAATTTAATAATTTTCATTATATAATTCGCAATATTTACAGCAATGTATCACGATTTCCAAAAAATATTAAGCAGCTCAACTGTTTTTAACATTGATAATAGGGATGGGGCCGATCCGATCCAGTATCGGTATCGGGACCCGATACCAGCGTAATTCACGTATCGGATTTTCCCGATCCAACCTGCGGAGATATCCGATATCCATGAGTCATGTCTGTATGGCAAGCCATTTTAACATTTAAAAGCTAATTTTGACTATCCAGAATTAACATTGTAGATATCAACAATGTCTTTCTGACTAGTCGTAATTACATTTTGGATAGTTGGAATTGTCATTCAAGATATCTGTAACGTAATTGTGACTAGTCGAAACGACAGATAGAGATATCTGTAATTCAGTTTTGAATAGGCAGAACTGAATTACAGATATCTGCAATGACGTCATTGAAAATGACATTCAACTCGTCACACATCTTAAATGACAATTGCAGATATCTGTAATTCAGTTTTGACTAGGCAGAATGAAAGTTAAAGATATCTCAAACGTCATTATGACTAGTGCAAATTATTGTGCATGACGTTGCTCTATTTTACATATCCATTTCCCCTCCCCACCATAATCAAAGAAAAAGTGGGTTAATTTCTTTATTTCTATGAATGGAAGAAGAAAGAAGCAGTAGTTGGCTGCAAGAACAGTAGTTGGCTGTAATCGAAAAAAACACCAGAAAATGTTTTTTATATACAAAAAAAAAAAAATTTTTTTTACAATGCTATGTTTATGTTCATGCTTAAAAGGTTGTTGTTGCCGTAAGATTTATGCGTGAAAAAGATTCACACTAATTCACTTTAATAAAGATTCTTACATGCATGCTATTCTTGAAAGTACAATAACATTAACTTCCTTAGATGAGAAACAAAGTTCTTAGTTCAGATTAGTTCTTATTTTTTATTTTATTTTTTCAGTTTGAAACAGCATGAAAAAAGACGATTAAAAACTCTGGTTGCTCCGACATGGTGCTAATCAGTGCTAATTAAAGTTAACAGTTAACAGGTGCAATGTGATTTGATGATTTGAACAACACGCTCTGCTCCCGCCTAAAGTGTGATGCATGCATACAGATATCTGCAACGTCATTTGGCCTAGTCAAAACTCTAATTCAAGATATCTGTAATTACATTTTGACTAGGCAGAAAAAAAGTTACAGATATCTCAAATTTCAGATATCTCTAATCAAACTTAATTTCAAGATATCTTTAACTTGATAATAGATATCTACAATTAAATTATGACTATCCCTAACTCCAGTTTGAGATATCTACAACGCCATTTTGACTAGACATAACTCCAGTTACAGATATCTACAACGTAATTTCGCCTAGTCAAAACTTAATTTAAGATATCTGAAAGGGAACATGTAGATATCTTGAATTGAGGTGAATTAAAGATATCTTGAACTGGAGTTATGACTAGTCAGAATCTAATTGAAGATATCTCAAACTAGAATTACAGATATCTACAATTCAGTTACAGATATCCGTAATTCACATAGTGGATATCTGCAACTGAATTGTAGATATCTGTAATGATAAACCCCATTCAAATGAATGGCAAAAGTGATGTCATTTGTCCTAGGAAGAATGTCTTTGTGGATATCTGAAATGACAATTATGGATAGGAAGAATGTAGTTGCGGATATCTGAAATGTTCTTTTTGACTAGGCAAAACTGAATTAAAGATATCTGCAACACATATCCAGTCTAGCTTTTAAATGTTAAAATGGCTTGCCATACATGTCCGCTTTGTGTAAATACTTCACACTGGAAACGCCGCAGAGCAAGACAGCTAACGTTAAATGCAATGTTTGCAAAGCCATGATTCAGAGCTCTTTAAAGCTCCCTCGCGTCGTACAACACAGCGAACGCAATCAAACATTTAAAAAAGCACCACGTTACTGTGCGTTCACACCAAACGCGAATAGCGCGTAAAATTCGCGTCTAGTTGGACGCTTGATGCTGATGTTGATCGAGCATTCATCGAGAGAGTTACTGCATCGGAGCGAGGATCACCCTTCAGATAGTGTGTGTGTGTGTGTGTGTAAGCTGTTTACACTTGCACTTTTCTTATATTTCAAGACTCTAGTATTTGACATTTTGCGAATGTAATAAATATTGACATTACAATCAATTTGAAACCCTTAAAGTTGCATATTTGTTTTCAGAATGGGATTTTTCCTGTTAACAGTATTTCCTGTTTTTTTACTTCCTTTTCTGACCTTATAATTTACCTCAAGTTGCCTTTTGGGACATACATGCATACATACATACATACATAGCCTACATACATATCATACTTGCATGTTGAGAGAAGTTTATTTCAGCATCATATAAAATAAACAATAATGATAACAAAAATATTAAAGCAAACACAGCTCTGGTATCGGAATAGTATCGGTATCGGCCGATATCTAAATTCAGGTATCGGGATCGGATCGGAAGTGAAAAAATGTGGATCGGTGCATCCCTAATTGATAATGATAAGAAATGTTTCTTGAGCATCAAATCTTCATTAGGATGATTTCTGAAGGATCATGTGACACCGAAGACTGGAGTAATGATTCTGAATATTCAGCTTTGCATCACAGGAATAAATTACATTTTAATGTATATTAAAATAGAAACCAGTTATTTTTAATTGTAATAATATTTCAAAATATTAATGTTTTTACTGTATTTTTGAACAAATAAACGTAGCCTTGGTGAGCAGAAGAGACTTCTGACGTACCCCAAGCTTCTGGACGGTAACATTCAAAAACAAACAAATCAGAGTTTTGAATCAAATTTATTGTAATGAAAAAAAAAAAAAAAAAAAAAAAAAAAGTTTGAACAGATTCACAGAAACTAACTGAACTCATCAACCCTAAGGCCATTTTGAGTTTGAAATTAGAGATGCTACGAAAGCATCTACGTCTTACTATAAGTCACCAAAATAATGACACATCTTTTGGAAACCTTTGCACACTATCGACAGCAAATGTTCACGAACATACACTGAACATCTCACTCAACCCTAGACGGCTTTTGTTTCTATACAAGAAAACGTACAACATCCTCTCAGATGAAGTTTTACCCATCATCCCCGAGGTGTATGTGTGGGCATCTGTTATCGAAACCGAACATAATACAATAATATGTCTTTTTCGCATTTGTTTTCCACCCATCAGCTCATTCTATTATGAAAAGGCAGATCTCTTTCCACCCTCTTCCCCCCTGCGTGCAACAGAGGGGTCCTGAAGAGCAGTGGAACCTCAGAAGGCTCATTCTCTCTTTGTTCTATTATTCACCAGCCCGGGCTTCAAAACTCACCCGGTTCTCAGCGGGTTTGGAGATCTGCTTTTACAGCATGCGAGAGATGGATCGGAATATACTCGGATAGATCAAGCAAGCAAAATGCAGCGTCTCTGGAGAGGTGTTTCCACCTTGGACCGAGACCCACTCGCGAAGCAGTGCAGTTCTGTGCTCATAAAAGCAGAGCGCCATTAATAAGTCGGAAACTGGTTCCAGTCATTTATTAATAAAAAGTTCATCGTTACACCTGACTAAAATCTTTTGATCTGAGATAAACCATTGCTATTGATCATTTACACAGTCACAAGGCACCAAAAAATTTTATTTTAGCATTCGAGAGAATTTGTTTACCCTGAATGCTCATTTGTACCAGCATAAACAGTTATTTGTTAGCTAAAGGCGCATGTTTGTTTTTCCTTTTAGACTCTTCAGTGTCCCACGGGCATTAGATACATTGGTAATAAGGACCAGACAAATGTTTAGCAGAAGCTGCATTAGAAGCTTTGATGTACTTTTAGATTTAGCGAAGTCTACAGTGATGTCTTCAAAAATACAAATATAAAGTTAAACTATCTTCCCATCTGCACTCTCCCCCAGAGCAGCGATCATTAAAGGCTCTGTATGTAGTATTGTGGCAACTGGAGATTTCTGTGGACCTTGTTGAAAACTTCTGATGAACCATTCCCCGATGAGAAGCAAGCTAAAGAAGACCTTCAGAGGGATGTTTCTCTGACTTATTATATCCCAGCAGAAACTGTACTTCAGTGAAAAGCAAACTTTAAACATTAGCTGCTTTGAATCAAGATTGGTTTATTAATGATCCAAAGCCCTAAAGAACCATGTTGATCAAACTTAGCAAGCTGTATAAGCATGAGACATTTAAAAAAAAAATAAGATCATTTCAAAGTCCTGTGGCAGAATTTTCAAGCTCTTCTTGTTTTGTCAATATAAGAGGAGGGCTGATCCTGCCGGATCCCTGTTTACTGTAAATTACATTATGCCATAAATAATTTAAAACAAACAATTAACAGTGTTGACTGTTGAATTTATAAAAAAAAAAAAAAAGTAAAGTGCAAAATGTTTTAAAAGTTGATAAAATGTTATTCTGGAACAATTTAGTGGTGCCACAATGCTAGAGTGTTTTTGAGTAGATGCTAACACCGTGTCTACACCGGACGCGATGCGACAAAAGACAGTAGAACCCATTATAATCAGTGATGATGTCTACACTGGATGTGGCGCGACGTGACAAATCCCCCGGAGTAAACCGATGCCACGTTCTATTTATGACTTACTCCAAGCACTCGCGACACTTCTCATAGGAAGGACAAATGGATTTGCAATGGTCACTTTGTCACGTCTAGTGTAGACAGCTTCTAGCTGTGCAACTG
>NC_139964.1:29645456-29682956 GCF_963993115.1 Abramis brama | reverse complement strand
GTGTGTGTGTGTGTGTGTGTGTATATATATATATAGAGAGAGAGAGAGATGTGTTCTGTGCTCTCCAGCCATGTTACCTGCTTGTCTTTTGTTCCACTAGGTGCTGGTTTAGTAGTAGGTCTCTGTGAGGCCGTCTGAATTGGTGTGTTCAGTGTGTGCTGTGTTTTCAGAGGATGAAGCGCGGCGGTGGTTAGTGGTTGTGTTTTAGGCTGTACGGATGGTTTGGGAGGCTGTGCAGGAGGTGCTGGTGGAGGTGAAGGGTGGACTGATGAGTGATTTGTGGCCAGTCTGCTCAAGAATGGCTGGTAAGCTCTGGTCTTCTCTCTGGCTAGACTCTTCCAGCCTGGCTCAGACACAGATTCTTTAGTTGCTCCTGATGTATTCTGGATAGATGGTTTTCTAGCTGTAAAAAACAACAACTCAATTTTAGAAAGAATTGAATTGTACATTTAACTTTGTTTTCTGTGTAATGAAATGAAACAATAATAATTTGTACTTTTTGATGATAAATTCTGATTAACACTGCTGTGCAGTTATTTTGTTATTCCACGGCAGTCTATTATTTTGGTATTAACAATCTCAGATAAACCCACTGCCAATGGCACATTTCAATAAAACAAACAGTGATTGGCTGTTGAACATGTCAATCAGATTCTTCCTGTGTAAGTTGGCCATTGTTGCCCAGAATATCCAATAGTGAAAAGTCTGAGTAACTTTTATTCTCAAACATGCAAAAATAAAAAAATAATATATATATAAAATAATAATTTCAATTAATTTTTATTCTTATATTTTATGTTTTCATTTAGATTTTAGTAAAAAAAATTATATTTTTTATTTCAGTTAACATTTATTTTTTCAAGTAACATTTTTTTCTAATTGTTGTGCCCCTATTATGCTATTTTAAAGGTTCCTAATTTTGTTTTGGAGGTTTCCTACAATCGTTTTACATGCATCCAAGACAGAAAACATAATTTAACATAATCATTTCTCATAATATACATTTCACATCACCTCATTTCTCAAAGAGTTTGAAAACAGTTTGTTCTAAGATTCAGTCTCTATAAACCCCTCCTTTCTAAGAGCTACTCTGCTCTGATTGGTCAGATGGCCCAGTCTGTTATGATTGGTGTACTCTGCTCTGATTGGTCAGATGGTTCAGTCTGTTATGATCAGGGGGGCAGGGTTTTATATTATTTTGAAGTTTCCCCGGGCGCCGCCATTGGCTAGCGGACCCCCACCTGCTGTTAGCATCCCATTGACTCCCATTCATTTTGGCGCCACTTTGACAGCGAATAACTTTACATCTGAGGCGTTTAAAGACTACATTTGTCCATTATTTATTTCTAAATAAACACGAAAATGTATAAAAGGCTCCATTACCTTGTAGCTTCCGTTATGGCCCCGTAGAAGCATTTTTTGTAAAAATAGGCTAACGATTGCGTCATAACCACGCGACTCTCTGTCGCACAGTAGAGAGATTACCGTATAGACAGGAGGAGAAGCTTGCGGGCAATCGGGGGGACGTGGAGGCAAAATGACAAAATAATTAATCAGAATACTTAGCAAAAGTTGCTCCTGCTCCTAGCTCATGGACAGCTCCTACTCACGCTCTCCGTCTCTGCAAGATTCGGAAGGGAATGATTCAGATTTCTCTTGGCACAGCTACTAGAAGACAGACGGGTTGCTCATGTCACATCTACGTCGTCAAGCTCAGTTTGAGTCTGCGCAGTGCGCTCGACCATCAGGAAGTGAGTGCTTCTAATTGACTTCACTTTTCTCCGTTGAATCCAATGGGGTCGCTGTGTCCAGTTTATATACTGTCTATGGTTATGATTGGTGTACTCTGCTCTGATTGGTCAGATGGTTCAGTCTGTTATGATTGGTCTACTCTGCTCTGATTGGTCTGTTGAGCCTCAGACATTTTTCGTGGACAGCCAGTGAAGACTATAAGCGGGCATTATGCAAATTTGTTACATTATTATGTAGGTATGTAACAGGGGTGAGACTGGAATTGCTGATGACTCGTTTCAGCAGTTCAGAATCAGTTATTTTTTTGAGTGCACTTTGAGTGCACTTTGATCTTTAAAACTTTACAGACATTTGTACAGACAACTGTACTACACACTACATGAAAGGTAATATTCGAAAAAGCATAATAGGGGCACTTTAACTATAATAACCCTATTTCAAATATCCAGTTCCTTTTATATTTAGTTTAATTTTATGACCATTTTCTTGAAAAAAAAAATATTGATTGAACCAATTCAACAAACCGATACCATATATTATATATTTCAACAGAAAGAAGAAAGACATTTACACTCACTGTCTTGGGCAGCAAGCTGAAACTCCAGGCTCTGTGAATCTTGTTTTTTGGGAACACACTGTTTACTCTTTGAATTGCCATCACACGTATTTCTGAAGGTTTCTGCTTTCCCAGCATGCTCTTCTGAGTCAGATAGCACTGTATTAGACTCTAAACTGTACCGTTTGGTTTCATCTTTAATTTTGGAAACCTCAGAGCGATATTTCAGCGACAGAGAGGTTGTGCGCAGCTGCACCCCAAAAGTATTCTTCTGTTTTCTGTCTTCAGGTTCCTCTAGTTTCTCTGTTTCCAAGTGTTCTGTAGCAATATCAGTCTTAAGATTGGTTCCTGTTGTTGGTTTGGACATAATAGGAGGCGTTACTTCTCTACGAAAACTCTTTGTGTCTTGTGTTTGATGGAGGAGATTCTGAGACTCTGTTGGTTTCGTTTGTCTTGCTTCATCTTTCTGCGGCTCTAGGTTGGGTTTGTTGGATTGAATCTTGATTCCTGGAGTACCTTTCAAATGCCCCTCATTCTGCTTTGTCACAGTCTCACTTGTTGTTTTGGAGTGATGCTTTGCAGATGCACTGAAAGGTTTTGTTGAGGCCTCCATGGCTCCTTTTGGAGACGGAGGGCTCATTTCCATTTTTGTAATTTTGATGCGAGGCAGAGGTACAGGAACTTGTCTAAATGATGCTTCCTCCTGGGGGCTTTCCTTTGTATTTGTTCCACACACAAGATTCTCACTCGTCTGAATCTGGATATCATTCGGATCATGTCTCTGGATAGGTGAATGGGCTCTTAATGACTCTATTGCTCTTGATGGTTGTGTAGATTCTGGAAGTCCTGATGGTGACGGTGGACCTGAGGAGCTCGAGGTCAAATCAAAGGACATGGGCTGCAAATAAAGAGGATTTGTGGTGACTTTGCCCTCAGATTCAGGAGACGCTTCCGACTTTAGGATTTCAACACCCAGAGATGGGAAATTAATTTCAGTTTTGTTGGGGTTCTCCTCCTGGTTCTGCACTGACTTTGCAGGAGATGTCTCTGCAGGTTCTGGAGAGATGGGCTTCTCTTTTAGGTCCAAAGACGGAGAGGAAGACAAACGGCGTTGCTCTGTCTCTGTGAACGTCATGGTGCCATCATTATCATCCTCCTCAGACAGAACGTTGTCCAGATCACTGATGCTTTCTGAACGATACCTGGGAGAAAGAGATTCCTGGAAAAGAGAGAAGAGAGATCGAAATGCCTTCATTTTTTTTTTTTTTTTTACCAATAGTTTAGAATTTGTAATGATTAAATATTCATAACTTTTTGCAGATGTTATCAGTGATTTTCATCTACTATTTCTATTTTATTTCAATTAATGAAAACCTTTAGGCGTTTTAGTTAACATCCTTTCAAAATAAAATCCTACTTTAAATGGGACTTTAAATTAGTTATCTTAAAATGGCAAAATAATTTTATAACTTTAGTTTAGTTACATAAAGAATACAATGAACACATATTTTGTAAATAAAATAATTCTAAATTAATAAAATAAGCACTTCCAGTGTCCACAATGCCATTGATTACAATGAGAGGGATCTAGTTTTTTGACACATCCGGTGTAACGTTGTCAAATTAATTCTATTTAAACTACTTTATGCTCTTTAAATCTATTTATACATACAGCTTGATGTGAAGATGAGGCATATACATTGTATCACCCTCACTGTCTTACCGTTTGCACTCTGTTTCCCCTTGTGCTGGCTCTTTGTTTCCTCGGTTTGACTGACATGCGATGACGGGCAGCCGAGTTATCCAAACTGGCCATGTAACATGCAGGGCTACTGAAGTCAACTCCTGAAGTGGGTGTGGTCGAGGTGGAGGTGGGGGAGATGATTGGCTGAGGGGACGGTTTGGAGACTGGGGATAGAGGCCTTGATGATGGCTGGAAAGGATGAGTGAGACAATATTTACCATCAAATAATGTATATATGCCAAATTTTTCTTTGTAAATGTTTATTCGCAAAGATTGTTTTGAATAATGCGGTGTGTCAATATTACGTAGTATTATTATTATTATTCTAGTGCTGGGAAAAAATTAATTGCATCCAAAATAAAAGTTTGTGTTTGCATAATATATGTGTGTGTACTGTGTATAATTATTTTGTATATATAAATACACACATATGCATGTATTTATTTAAGAAATATTTGAATGTATATACTGTATATACATTTATACATAATTTATATTATATATAAATATAAATAATTTATATATAAATAAATAAAAATCTTAAATATATACATGCATATGTGTGTATTTATATATACAAAATAATTATACACAGTACACACACATATATTATGCAAACACAAACTTTTATTTTGGATGCGATTAATCGCGATTAATTTTTTCCCAGCACTATATTATTCATGAATATTACCTGTTCTTCTTCTTCACTTCCCGTTCCTGCTAAACTCAGAGAGCTCAGATGTTTCTGAGATTCGGGATACTGTAAGAAAAATGGCATTTGGATTCCATTATTAAGGTCAAAGTTAAAGTAGTAGCAAATATCTCTGTTATGTTTTAAGTGTACCTAAACTTTCCATCTCTATTGTTCTGTTACCTTGTAAACGGCTCTATGCTTCACTCGCTCGTGGAAGGACGTCTCCGGTGGACTGCACGGTAAACCATCATCCTCTGAAGTGGTTCCTGAGTCCTCTGTGCGTTTGCCAGGAATCAACATTGGAGGAGGACCGAGATGTAAGTTCTGTTGCTGTAGTTTCAACTGCCGGAACAAAATATAAACCGCTTGCTATTTAATGATCCCTGGCCTTACTCAAATTAAAGTTGAACAAAGCACACTGCTGTAGCATAATAAGAGTAGTTCAAATGATCTGCTGTCTTTTTCTAACAAAAACATTTGCAAGTTGTTTGTTCTCCACAAAGAACATTCCCTTACTTGTAAGGCCTTAATTTTGCCATGAACGTTCTCTTGTGAAAGAACGTGTGTCGGTTCTGTGGACTGGGTCTGATCGGTAAAGAAGATGCTATCGTGAGACAGCGCCCTGGAGCTCAGACACTGCGGGTACCTGCGGATCAGATTCAATAGGTTCATTTTTTTATTTTAGTTTCAGTAGAATATCTGTGCTAAAACATCAGTACAATATCTGTATAATAATCTGATTGGTCAGGTGGCCCAGTCTGTTATGATTGGTCTACTCTGCTCTGATTGGTCAGGTGGCCCAGCCTGTTGTGATTGGTCTACTCTGCTCTGATTGGTCAGGTGGCCCAGTCTGTTATGATTGGTCTACTCTGCTCTGATTGGTCAGATGGCCCAGTCTGTTGTGATTGGTCTTTTCTGCTCTGATTGGCCAAGTCTGTTGTGAAACGCCCATTACCATATCTGAATTTTAGCTCCTGATCTTCCTCAGCACTTGATCAGTAACGATGGCGTCAGTTCTACAGTATAAATCCCAGTCTGAGTCCTCATTCTTTGGAAGTGCATGCAAAGTGGATTTGCTTTGGCAGCACAGAAAGTGAATAACATGAACCAAACTTATCCAAACTCAGCTACAACTAGTGTTTGAGGGTCAAAGTAGACGATGTTTGAGGGCAGCCAATACAGACCATAGGCTGGCATTATGCACTGGCATTTTTTTTTAAACCTACGTAAGTTCGTGTAGGAAATAAGACTGGAATTACTGATGACTCGATATAGGTAATAACTTACACATTAACATTTATTGTGAACTTTGCAGACCTTTTACATCACAAAGAGCTATATTATACACAACATGAAAGAATAAGCATAATAAGGCCACTTTAATTTATTGACATATAAGCAACTTACGAAAACTCGTCTTCAGAGTCGTAGCCTTCCCTTATGCCCTCTGGAGCAGTGATGTCACTAGCGGACTGGCTTTGCTTAATCAGCCCTTCGTTTTCCTTTTTCTTCAGTTTCCCAAAGAGACGCGTCTTCAGCTGCTTAAAACGGGACTTCTTCCTTCCTGTTGAAGAGACCAGGAGTAAGAAAGATTGATTTGCATGGATCTCCAGAAATAGAGATTAATGACGTCATGAGAAGATCTGTTTGTAAAGTAAGGTCAGATTTGGTTCTGTCTGATTTTATTTTTATTACTATTAATTATGTGTTCAATATTGGTGTCTTCTATCATAAGGCTACTGGGTTACAGTGATTTAACTATGGTTAAGGGAGTTTTAGACACTCTTTCTTAATGTTGTGTCAAAAAATAGCCCTAAAACGTAGTAAAATCACTAATGCATGTATTTCTCATTAATAAATCCTTAAAAAGAAAATGTGTGAATGCATTCAAATCAGGAATTCGAACACAAACCTGTGAGTTCCTCTCCATTTTTGTCCATTTCTCCAGGGCCGGATTCCATGTTTTTAATCTGTTGATCCACAATAGAAGAGAAAATCATATAATGACTCAAAAAAAAGAAAAAAAGAAAAGCGTATAAATCTCAGTGTGTGCAGACTGGAGTAATGGAATTACGAACAAGACTTTAAATAGAAACTGTGGAAGAGTGTCTGCTGCATGTCTTGTTTATAGCAGTAAAGATCAGCTGATCACGGTTAACTGATGCACTCTGTTTGCACTTTAGTACATCATTTCCTGTGTTCAAAGGTGATGAGCCCTGGTCTAAGCATTTGTTAGAATCCTCAATGTCCTAATAAGGAAAGTTTAAAAGTTATTCATACAATAGCTGAATAGTCAATAGCTGAATCTACTACTTTTAAAAGATAAGGTAAATGGAATGTAATTGTCCACTACTACATCATATAACCCAGATTATTGCTCACAAGTTTGACGTACATGTAAAGACAGAGAGTCATGTGCTGGTCTCTTTGCTTTTATATTGGCAAACTGGATGACGCCCAACATCTGCTTTCATCCTCTTTTGCGTGTCTGACTGTCGAACCACAGTTTGTTCAAACATCTCCTGTGTCTTTCTATTGGCTTTGTGTTGTGATACAATCACTGGCCACTTGTAATACAGTGACTTCTGAGGGGAGAGAATAGTAGTTCACTTTGGCCAGGACACCAGTTGCTTAGCGATGCACATGGGTGGCGCAATTTTTAGTAAACACTAGATTGTGTCTATCTGCAACCTGGGAAACCAAGCCCTTGTCCAAGCTCTCACAATTCATTAACCACACACTTTCTCACACACATGCCCTCAGATTTATTCTTTGGAGTGTCAGAGCATTAACATTTACTGTTTATTACACTTACAGTGTTTCATTCACAGATTAGATCAATAAACTTATCAGGTGTTGATAGTATGTGCCAGCAAAGTAGTTCTTTAGTGCATTGTTGTGCCGTTGCACTAATACCCTATAGGGCTGGGACGATACACCTATCTCCCGATTCGATACTATCACGATACTTGGGTGCCGATACGATTATGTATTGCGATATATATATTTTTTTAAGAATTGCGATTCTACACGTATTGCGATTCCATATTGCAATATATTGCAATTGTTTTAACACTAGACCGTCGGGAAAAGCTAAATCATATACTTATACAAATTGTACATGATGTATAGGATGAGTCATATTTACAAAAACAAATCATCACATCTTTCTGACTTTTATTTCAGAAGCATCATACAATACTACATTCTCTTGAATAAATGATTCAATAACAAATACATTTTTTAACAGTCACTTGTCGCCACTTAGTGGTGAAACAATGTAATCGATAAATGCGTTATTTTAAGCACCAAATTTCTATCAAAAGCTGATTTTGATTGCTATCGTAGACATCAGTGTTCATATTTGAACTTTTATCCAAGTACTTCTATGATAATTTTAACTATTGCATCACAGAAATATGATACTATGAGGTTGAAAAGACTGTGAAGCTGTTTCATGACAACTCTCTCCGGGTCAGCGGCAGTGCCAACACAGCTTTGAATGTCTCGATATGATTTTGTCAAAGTTTAATAGACAGACGAATTGAACGATCGCGTGGGTGTTTGAATCGAGATCACAGTCTTTTAAAGATGAATCGTGCAGCTCTACTCTTATCTCTCTCTCAGTATATGAGTAGCGCCAGGGCTTTTCAGTGCTTTCAGTCTCACGTCTCTTCCACACGTCCACTTGGGATATTACGTCACTTTAACACTCATAGATAAGAACACATTTCATCCTCTGTTGGAACGAAGTGGCTAACTTCTGTCAACCTCATCTACAAGCAAGGACAAAAATAAAGCAGTTGAATATGAATTATTATCGATTCTGGAATAAAAAAATCGATTTTAGAATCGTTAAAAACAAAATTGTGATAGCTAGGCAAATCGTTTTTTTTCTCCCAGGCCTAATACCCTATTTGAGCACTATTTGAGGGGACAGCCATTTGTAGTGGTGTCCGAAACCAAAGTGGATGTTATCGAGTGCACTCATGCTATCCCATAATGCTCCACAATAACAAGTGTACAACCAATGTATGCTAAACGGCTAGAGAGGATACCCATAACGGACTGTGAGGGTCACACCGAATGAATTCCCGCCTCTAGCCAGAAGATGGTGCTTCCATCCATTTTCCAAACCGCTGGTCCAATGTGGGTACAACGTAATATCATGCAGGTATAAGCTCCTTTTTAATTGATTATTAAATTGTTTATTTAAGGTTTCTACATAGTTTCCATAACAGAGTTCCAGATAAATCTTTTCATCTGACTACTGGAGCTGCCTAAGTTTCATTATTAAACGACAAGCACAAACTATGCAAAAGCGGCAGCCCTTTTGGCAGTGCACTCTGTCTTTTTTTATTATCCATCAGGTGGAGATTTTAAATTGTATCTCTTAAAAGTAATAGCACATCTCTCCTCAACAAGCATGTGCATAATTATGCCAAATTTTAATACTTGGCATTAGTGCTTTGTTGAAATAGGTCCCGAATCCTAAGTATGATGAATAATAATAGTGATGATAACCATGCTAATGAAAACAATCATCAGTTTGTTATCATGGCTGTAACTTTATCCTGTTGTGCTCTCTGGGGTGTGTGTCTGAAACGTAGCATGAAATGGTTCTATAAAAAAACAATCAATTTATGTAAATGTCTGTGTTAGCATATGCACACACACCTGCTACTACTGTCCTCAGGACTTAACCAAACAATCTAATGAAAGAAATACCAATAAACCCTGTTGTCCTTGCTGTCTGATATAAAATCTTTATGCCATGTGCTTCTGAGCGTGCGGAGGAGGACAAAAGTGCTGTACATTCACTTTATGCAATATGGTAGTCAGGTTTAGGATCAACACAATGGCAGATAATAGACTATTGTTTAACCAAAAGATCAAAAATCAATGTTATGTAATAATAGTGGAAGGCTAGAACATCAAGGGTCGGCTTTCTTCCTGCAGGTCGTATTCATAAATATCAATGTGTTTTGCATATTAAGAGCCAAAATATGGCTGTATTGGCTGCTGAGTAATAATGCTGAAAATTCAGCTTTGCCATCACAGGAATAAATTATATTTTAAAATATATATATTTAAAACAACTTATTTTATATTGTAATAATATTTCACAATGTTACTATTTTTACTGTTTTTGATCAAATAAATGACTTATTGAGGAACACTAAAAAAGATTCCCCTAATTCAACTTAAAAACTTAAGTTCAGTTCAGAATTTGATATTTGAAATCGACACCCAAAAGAAACACACCCGTCCCTTCATTACCCCACCCCCAAATTAATGAGCATGCTATGCAAACGCAGGCGACTAGAAAATATTCACAAAATATTTGTTTAGGTGTTGATTAGGTATTAATGTCAACAGCGTTTCTCAGAAATCACTTACTGCAAGTCATTTCAACTCTTCTTTTTTTATTCAATCTTTAGTTGGAAAGTAGTTTTTTGTATAACTTAATGGAATTGGTTACATTATTAAGAGTTAAAGTAATGGAAAAAACATGTTGTCATAAGTTATTGATCATGTAATTTTTCTTATAGTAAAGCACCTACCTGAATTGGTTGTAAAAATGAAAACGAACAAAAACATTATATAGTAAATTATTCTAAACTTACCAGCAGCTTTGCGTTGAGGCAGAATGTTCTCCCTCGTCTGAGAGCTTCCTTAGTTTTCTTCTGTGGCTTTTTCTGCTGTGGTCTTTAGTCCTTAGTTTTAGATCACTGACATCTGCAAATAGAGAGAGAGAGTGAGGGAGTGTGTGTGAGAGTGAGAGTGAGTGAGAGTGAGAGTGAGGGAACAAAGAGGTACTAACAGGATGTGAGGGCAATAAATTAGATGTGTTTTAAAACTGCCTGGGATCTTCTCATTGGTTATTTGTAGATATATCCATCGTCATTCAGTTCTTTCAATGTACTGTACTGCTAAATTATTTTCTTCTCCTTCCCTATATTTGCTTACACCTTCTTGACCTGCTCAACTCTTGCATTGCAGTGATCTCAAGGAAAGTCCCTCAATGATCTTCAGTAAAAGTCCCTCAAAACCCTTACTAAAGCATTTTTTTTCCCTCTGTAGGAGTTAATAATTACAGTATAGGCAGGTGGCTTTTCCCCTGAAATATTAAAGTGATCATTTGCTTAATAATTGCCGGAAAAAAATACAATTCCAGTTTATTTTCTGATCTGAATACCATAAAGCATTCATAGTGGTTTATAATACGAATAGGTTTTCCCCAGCAACAAATGTCTCCTGGAGACAAAACCCTGAATCTTTAACCACTGGTAAACACCACATGATAAACTGTTCATTTGTTTTACAGAATGAAAAATTAAAGGACATTTGCATCACCATTTTCATTTAAATATTTGCTTAAGTACTTTAAAATATGTATATTGTATGTTTATTATGCTATAATGTTGGTATCCCCTATTATGTATATACCTTTTTACAGTGAATATATTCTAGATTCTGTACATCTTTTACATCTCGAGACTGTGATGTTTCAACTCACTTTTACACTGATTTGAAAACTCCAGCTACAGATCCATGCATGCAAATAAACCACTGACTTGGCCACGGTAAATTTGATTAAAAATTGAATTTCGCTCTTTGACCCCTCACATTTAGCTCTGTGTTGACATTGAAAACTGCTGGTTTATGTACGCCAGGTGTGTTTTTCTGTATTTGCATATCTCTGTGGCCAACTAGTTTTGTGCACTACAACTGATTTAAAACTAAGCATAAGGCTGAGATGCTTGAGTAAAGTCCCACAAAGTGCACTCGACACAATTATCGTAAATACGAGTTGGAAATTGGCCTCTCGAGTCCTATTTATGACTGGGAAAGATCATTTTGCTATACCCGAGTTTCAGAGTTGGGTGGGCTATACACTTTAAATATATTGGAGGAAAGTTTAGTTTAGTTTCATTCGTTTTTCCAACAACATATCAACTCCTTAGTGAGTCAGGTATAGCCTATTTATGTACATAACCATTGGATGTAAATTATATGTATTATACGCATCGGAGATTAGCATTTATTTGACTTAAACACTGGAATCGTCAGCAACCTATCTAGATCTAGCGTAAGCAATGTTTAAATGGTTGCCAACAAATGGAGCGCTACATTTTATTCAAAACATGTCATGTGTTGACTAAATATGTTCAGTACATTTTGGCTTTAATAAGATTTCCCTAAAGGCGGGCGTACATGGTGCGATTTTTGCTGTTTTACGAGCTCGCAGATGGTCGCGTGGACATCGGTGATGCTCGCATGGTCGCGGCTCGCAGCGTGTGATCTCTAAATTTATGTTGAAAGGAATGACTGTTCTCTGCTTTTCAACAAATCATTTGCGCACACATTTCTGTCATTTTTCTATCTGAAGCTATAGTTGCTTACAACATTGAAAGCTCCGGTCTCTGTGTTTAGCGCGAAAGCTCACGTGATTGCCGCCGGCTCGGGATAAAATTCGTGCACGGCAGTCGTGCCGTGTACCAGCTGCTTTGACGCGATTATCAGTTTAACTGACTCGTAACGTGTGTAATATCTCACGATCTCCCGAGTGTCCGAACTCGCACCGTGTACGCCCGCCTTAAGAAATAGACACAAATAAACCCTGTGTCCTCCATGATTCCTATTCTTTCCGACAACAAAGCACTTGAACGCGAGAATCTCGTAATTACGACTTCAGAAGTGGGAAGTTAATGTTATCGCATTGGACTAAAATGTAGGCTACTGACTTTTTACACGCAAAGTATAAATACTTCCCAAAATGTTTTGGATATTTTTTTTTCCCCACCTTGTTACACTTGTGGTGTTCCCAGTCAAAAATGACCATCCAACAAAAAATTGCTTATAAATCTCTTGTTAAGCTATATTATCACCAAATGATTTTTGTCAGCTTATTTTCTTTCAATTAGGGCAGGTTTTGTTTATTTTTCAAGCTTATATTGGTCAAAAATGACCATCATTTAGTGTTCAGGCCCGTGTTCATAATGTTCATGTTCACATATTTACATGTGTGCTTGCAAAGATAAAGGCCTCTGACTATTTGGAGTATTACAGGCTTTCTTTTACACAGAGATGAACTTTATCCTCAGATCCATGAGGCTTTGCGTCGCATTGTGTCTAACAACGCCCTTCAGCCGTGACTTATTCAGCCTCTCGCACATTATTGCTTACATAGCTTTGTGTGATATAATTTCCTTTCCATCTTGTTTGTCTCCCAGAGGTTAGCTTACGTTCAAACAGTGCAGGTGACACCGGAGGAGTTTCCCAGAAGACCTTTCCAAAAATAAGCTCTGAATCAACAGCTTACACAATTAATGAATGTCAACAAGTTTTAATCCACCTTTCAGCCTGCTCATAAAGATGCTAAATGAATCCTTTAAGAGGAACCAAAGGAGGAGACAATGTAGTTGGCAACCGGTTGTTTTGACCTAATGTAACCCAACACCCTGAGACTCAACCAGAAATGTCATCGCTCTCACTCTGGCGCACTTTCTCTAGGTTTTTTTTTTCTTCTTTCTTTCAGATTTGACCTTTCCTTTTCTTTTGGTATGAATGCGCCAATTCAAGGACTGCGTTACCCAGGTGAAATGCAGTCTACGCAGTCAAGCCCATCTTTGTACACTGTACGGCATGCGATACATTCAGTTAATTCATTAAAGTCCCTTGACAAACTTTTCTTATGCTCTTTTTTTTTTTTTTAGGTTGGCTATGAGAAATGTAATAGGATATACCCAGCTAACAACAATATGTTTTGAGGATTTTCTGCTAACATGCAGTACTCTGAACATTCAAAACACCCAGTTTTTATTTATTTATTTAAACATTTGTAAATGTAAAGGAAATGTTACATTTTATCACTTTACAAACATTATGGAAACATTACTTTTGAATGTTCTCTGAACTGAAGCAAGCAGTAAGTAATAATGTTTAAATTCACCATGAAATCAAGTTGGACAATTCTTATTTTTTTATGGAATATTGCAATATTTGTTATGAATGATTTCTCTGAGCACATCATTAATTTAAAATTAATTTGCCCCTCATAATCTTTAATCAAAATAACTAACCCTCCCTCTTACAGCTCTTCTCTGATGATGTGTTTACTGGCGCGAGGGCGGAGCAACCTGTCACTCACATGAGATCCACCAATAGCAAACCACAAACAACCAATCAATTCCCCATGGACAAAATCAAGTCCCACTCTACATTTATTCTTGTTTGAGAAGCTGTTTCACTCGGATAAACGTCACACTATAGGGAAGAAAAGACTATCACAACTTCTGTTTCATGACGACTTCACAAAATGTTAGATAGATCAAAATGTCCAACTTAAACGTTTCCATGTTTCTGTGCTAAGAACATAAGCCAAAGTGCTGAGAATGTTCCCTGGTTAGCCTGTAGAATTACAAGTAGGGCACTACTGCTTTTGTGGTGACTCTATATCAGCACTTTTTTATTATTTATTATTATTTATAGCCTAATATAATACTAGACCTGTAAAACCTGTACGGTTTATTCACTCACTTTTATCCTTGAAGCTCTGCATTCATCTTTTTTTCCCTTTCAGGACAGTTAAGTTCTCGTTCTGCAAACATTAACTTCTCAACAGATAGAGTGACTAATCTGCTTGAACATTAACTGTGTTTTGAAGATATACCTGACCCCTCCTAAACGCTGCATTCATCCTAAACGTACTGACCTTTGGATTATAATTACTTTAACGTGAGCTAGACATACTTCCTATCAAACATCACACACCTGTTTTAATACAAGTGTAGGAGGTCAATCACAACATGATCCCTTGATAAACAGCAGGGAGCAATTCAAGCATCTGAAATGATAAATAAATATCGCTGTAGGATACTGATATGTAGTGATAAGATACAATGCTGTAGGAAACATATAAACAGATTAGAAAGTGGAATCACTAAAGTTGAAGCCATGTTAACCATGTGTCTTACAGTATAATGATCTACTATCTAATGTACCCAGCTTAACTGAACACACTACCCTAATAACAAGTGCATCACTTGAACATGAGTCTGACGCACAGAAAGTACAATTTTTCAGAATCAAATAATCAGCTGAGGAACAGTGTGCACTCAGAATCAGAATTGGGCATCTTTATTTGTAGGCTTTTGAAATCTCTGATCGCCAATTTCAAAGATTATTTTTAACCTCTGATGGTGGCCTTCTTAGACTTTACATCCTCTAAAAGGTTTTATCCCATCCTTTACCTTGCTTAGAGAAAGACATCTACTTTGAGAACATTTGCACAAAATTAAAGTTGCTAATGTTTTTACAATAGGCTACATACAACAGTGCATGAGTACTACTTCATGCCTACGAGATAGATAGATAGATAGATAGATAGATAGATAGACTGTTTCTTTTCAAGTTAAGCATCTCATCATGGTTGGAAATCGCCGTCGCAAAGATGTTTTCTTGAAATGGTTTCTTTCCAGACTGCTTCTATTTTTTTTGTAAAAACAACCCACCAAACTATCATGCCTATTAGCCGCGAAGAGGATGGATATGAACAGAAAACTAACCACAGCAGCCTCATAAAAGGATGTCTTACCTCTGTGGAGTGGAGATGCAGAAGCGCGCACCTGCGCTAAGATCAGCAAAAACACTCGCGCAGCTCACGAGACTGAACGAAACTAGTGAGCTCTCTTGATTGGCCACACCCACATGATGACGACACATGACGCGCTGAGGCGTACAGGTGCGCTTCTTCTAATGAGCTTTTCTTTCTTGCTTGTTATTTATGTTTTAACTGCAGGGATTATAAAGACGACGACTAGCATTACCACTACCCTAACAAATAACTAGAGATAATACTTTTTTTAGATCGCTTTTTTTTTAATTATTCTAGCGGTCGTCTGGCAACACTGAATAAATAAATAAAATCTATAAAAAATCAATCAACATTTTTTTTTGTAGATATATGCGTAAACATGGAAAATCCATTATCATCAAACCACTCCAAAACTATTTACAACATTAACTCTGTGTGCGTCAATGTCAGTTTCAGCAAAACAGTAAAAATTATAGTACGAAAAGTCTGATTTATTAAAAACATGACATCACAGTAAATCTTATAAGATCAGAGTCTGTTGATTGTCTTCAGAGAGAATCCAAGACATAAGCATATGAAGTTAGTGATCCCAGCCAAAACATGGATGATTGGAGGATTCAGATCTTCTCAGTCATAAAGGTCCCTGAAAGTCAGATTCCTGTTAAAGTGTAAACATATCATAATTAACTGAATATAACAACCAGTTGTTCATTTACTTAAACCTAGAATGACAAATCTGCCACTGGAGCGCACCTGTCAGGGTAGTGGGACATAAGCAGTGGGTCAGGTGTGCCGTGTTGAGAGCGTTCTGGAGACCATGATCTTTGAGGACTCAGAGACCGATGGCGGGAAGTGGATGAGGAGCGCATAGTGGAGGAGAGGACGGGAGAAACAGCTGAGAGACCCTGCCTGCGCAGCTCCTGTACTGCCCGCTCCCTGACAGAAAGAGAGAGAGAGAGAGAGAGAGAGAGACAAACATAGAGTGGAAATTCAAATCCTTAGTCTTCATTGTTCAAACCACAAATAAATAAATATATTCAATACTGGAACTGGAAAAACATGAGGAGGATGAGTAAATACAGAATTTTCACAATCCCTTTATAGAGGTCCTATTATGCTTTAGTGTGTAATGTTTGCTGTGTGAGCATGAAAAAAGGTCTGCAAAGTTACAAAGCACAAAGTCGCTTCAAAGGGAGTTATTCCCCTATATCAGTGCGCACTGTTTCTGAACTCCCTGAAACGCCTCCATTGTAGTTTTCACTGTATTCCTCATTTAAATAATTCCCGCCAAAGGCATATGCAAAAAAGGTGGCGAGGCCTGGTTGAGTAGCATAGTGTGCTGAAACTCGTAGCTATGGTAAGGAGCGTGACATTTCACAAACATGCTGGAAATGGTTGACCAATCACAACACACTGATCCAGCCGCCCAATCAGAGCACAAAGTGCTTTTCAGAAGGAGGAGCTTCATAGAGACAGGAACTAAACAGAGCGTTACTGACAGACTGAGAAGAGAGGTGCTGCAACAATGTCAAATAGCTGTCTCAGCTGAACCGAAAGATGATTCGCATGGAGGAAGATCTGCGTCAGGCCCAGACTGAGCGCACACAGTGAAAGATAATCTGTTTTTTTAACATTCAAGCATGATCAAGACTTTGTAAAAGGGATACGATAGGTCCTCTTTAGGTGTGCGTCTCACCTTTCAAAGCGCTCAGTAGACAGGTGTCTCTTCGTCATCTCGAGATCTGCCTCCAGCTGAGTGGATCGTGTCCTCAGCTGAGCCATTTCCCTACTCTGAGAACTCCTAGAGACAGCAAAAAAGTGGACATGAAGACAGAGAGAAAGACAAGAAACAGCTGCTGTGCTCCATGAGATGTCGTATGTGCACTCACACTTTGCTGTCAGCCATGCTGAGTTTGTCCTTGAGAATTTGTATGTCTGTCTGTCTTTCCTGAAAGGTGAGCTGCCTCTGTAACCCCATTTCACGCGAGGACACCAGCAGGCTCTCCAAAGTCTGAACCGACAGGCGTTCACCGGTCAGCTGCTTCTGTAACAGCTCCGCCTCAGAGCGGCTTGACTCCAGCTCACGCTGCACCTGTGTGGATGAGAACATTTACATGATTTACATCTCACTTCAATTTCAGTTTGTCCCAGTTCTGTTTCCCAAAGGCGATTTTGTAAATTGATTTGTAATCGTGCAATGCCGAACCAAGCTCAAGGGGAAACATAACTTTAACAGTTGTTGGCCTGACATCAAGTAGGTAGTATTGTTTTACTGGCAGACTGATATAAACCAATCTGAGCACTCACATTCTCTTTGCCTGCATCCAGTTTGACGCAGAGCTCTCGTGTTTTTTCCAGGTCAGTCTGCATCTGTGTGCGCTCAGTCTGGGCCTGACGCAGATCTTCCTCCATGTGAATCATCTTTCGGTTCAGCTGAGACAGCTGACTATTACAGCTCCGCTCTGCACTCAGTGCCTGGACACAACAACAAATCACAATTTATGAGAGATTGAGGTGACTAAAGCCACGTGCACACTAGCGGACTGAAGAGCATTAGCGACAGACACATGCTGTGGGCAGAGGTGTAAAGTCCAGGTTCAGAAAGTAAAAGTCCTCCTCAGTATTTTGTTTCAATCACCTGGATTTGCTAATTAGCAAAGTTTTAAGCCAGGAGATATTAGTGAAATGGCTGGAATAAATATATGGCAGGACTGGACTTTACACCTCTGGCTGTGGGTTTGCGACGTTCTGAGACTTCAAAAAGCTTCAGTCTTGTAGTGTGCATGTCGGTTGAGTTGAGAATCTCCTGCATATTAAAGGGATAGTTCACCCAAAAATGAATTATCCTTTTAACCACAAACATCATGATGACCAAGTGACCTGTTGCAAGCTGTTCTCCAGGCTATCTGCTCTTTCTTTGAGTCGAAGTATCTCCAAGTTAGAGTTGTGAAGCTCAAGACGGAGTTCGATGACAGTGGTTTCAGCATGCCGGGCCTGTGCCTCCCAGCTTTCCAGCTGAAGAGACGCTTTCCTTCGAGACTCTTGCAGTTCCCTGCACTCGCGCTCCTTAAGGGCAGAAAACAAACAAAACAGATTATAACTATGCCAATGACAACACAATACTCAAATTCACCTTTAGCCATAGAACATGCTTGTCATCCATTTAGGTTTTTAGTTTGAGGGACTTTACCTTAGCAGACAAAAGATCTTCAGTGCGTGAAATGTCAGAAACGTGATCTTGTACTTTTCTCTGCAAGTCTTCTAATTCCTCATTAGCTTCATCCAGCTTGAGCTGTAGAGTCTGAAAGAAAGAAAGAAAGAAAGAAAGTTGGACGTCTTGTTACCTCATTTATTGGAATGCCCTTGAGTAAAAGTTTGGTACCTGATTTTCCAGATGTGCTTTGTCAAGGTCATCCTTCAGCTGATCGTTCTCTTGCAACGTGGAATGTTTGACTTTTATCACTGCACCCATTTCTTTTTCAGAGTCTGACAACTTCCTCCTCAGAACATCCAGCTCTCTTTCTCTGCCAGCTATGGTCTCCTTCAGCGATCTGCGGACAGGAAGTCACATCATTATCCTCATTTTTCCATAGTCATTCATATATGTGACCCTGGACCACAAAACCAGTCACATGGGTCAATTTTCTGAAATTGAGATTTTTACATCATCTGATGCTTTCTGATGCATAAGCTTTCCATTGATTTATGGTTTGTTAGGATAGAACAATATTTGGCCGAGATACAACTATTTGAAAATCTGGAATCTGAGGGTGCAAAAAAATTGCAAAACATTGAGAAAATCTCCTTTAAAGTTGTCCATTAATGTTCGTGATTGTGCTGCATTCACTCACAAAAATAAATGTTTGATATATTAACGGTAGGAAATGTACAAAATATCTTCATGGAACATGATCTTTACTTAATATCCTTATGATTTTTGGCATAAAAGAAAAATCTATAATATTGACCCATGCAATGTATTGTTGGCTATTGCCAATTTGCCACAAATACTGTATACCCGTGTGACTGGTTTTGTGATCCAGGGTCACATATCATCATAATCATACATCTTTTCCTATACTAATATTCACATATTATATCACATATGCATACACTCATATACCCAAATATCCACAGAGGAAACAACTCTACGGTTCAAAAGTTTGGGTCAGTAAGATTTTTTATTTATTTTTTCTCTTTTGAAAGGAATTAATTAGCAAGGATGCATTAAATTGCATTAAAGACATTTATAATTTTATAACATATTTCTATTTTAAATATTAAGCAGCACAATGGTTTTCAACATTGATAATAAAAAGAAAGGAGATATGATCATGTGACACTGCTGGAGTAATGATGCTTAAAATTCAGCTTTGAATCACATTACATTTTAAAATATATTAAAATGGAAAACAGTTTTTTATTGTAATAATATTTCACAATATTACTGTTTTACTGTGTTTTTCATCAAATAAACAAAGCCTTGGTGAGTATAAGAGACTTATTTTTTAAAAAAAGTTAATCTTACCAACCCCAAACATTTGAATGTACTGTATATAAAGGAGAAACTACACAAAAACATTCTAGGAAATGATACCCAGGTGACTATGTAAGGGATAATGTACAGCCACTGGTCATTATCGCAAAATAAACCCTGACAGAGGTGAAGCTTTGCATGATATTAAATTAGCATTGGTATGTTGCCATGGACAATGGCATGTCAAATATTTAGCATCAGTAACCACTCAATGTTGAAACTGACCAATCAGAATCAAGTATTCCAGAGAGCTGCGTAATAATAAGCATGTGCCACAGTCAAGAACAGCTATGGCTATAGACTATAGTCTAATTATGATATTAGCATTAAGCTTATACCTGGATGGTGAACATAACACACTGTGAAATTAAAAGAAAATAATACAGTAAGCAAGCTTATGTTATACAGAACTTTGGCATCATTTTAATCATTATGGTCTCAAAATCAATACACATGACTGTCTGCTAATCTGTGAAAATGAACAGAACTTACATTAGAGCTGTCTCAAGATCCTCGGTTCTTAGCTTCAAACTCCTAATGGTTTTCTCCTGCAAATAAATAACGATATCAACAAACGTACTAACTAACTGGAAAGCAAGCAACCTAAAACCAACCAAAAAATATGTGAGTTGAACTACTGTATGTGTAAGTAGGATGGTACCTTGTCATCTAGCTGGTCATTTGCTGTGCTGAGCAGATCCGATTTTTTCTCCAGCTGTTCCTGCAGTGTGTCTCTGTGCTGGTCCAGCTCTGAGATTGTACCTCTCAGTGTGTTCACTTCCTCTCGCAGAGCGGTCACCTGCCTCAGGAGAGAGTCTGAAACACACAGGAAAAGGAAGAATGACGCAGTGACACACATGCACTCTTTAAACACGGACATTACTGCAAGTATCCAACTGATTAATTCAATAAATTCAGAGTCAGTGAGATTTCTTAATGTTTTTGAAAGAGTCTCTTCTGCTCACCAAGACTGCATTTATTTCATTACAAATACAGTAAAAACTGTAATATTGTGAAATATTATTACAACTTAAAATTACTGTTTTCTATGTGAATATAGTTTAAAATGTAATTTATTCCAGTGATCAAAGCTGAATTTTCAGCATCATTACTCCAGTCTTCAGTGTCACATGATCCTTCAGAAATCATTCTAATATGATGATTTGAAGCTCAAGAAACATTTCTTATAACTGTATCAATGTTAAAAAAAAAGAAAAAGTTTTGCTGATTAATATTTTTTGTAAACTTTTTTTTTTTTTTTTACATATTCTTTGATGAATAGAACGTTCAAAACTAAAATAATTGATTTGAAACAGAAATATTTTGTCACATTATAAATGTTTTTACTGTCACTTTTGATCAATTTAATCCAACCATCTAGATAGATCTAACCAATCTATCTATATACTAATAAATAAATGCAACTGTTTAATAAAAGCACAGATTAAATGTATTATCTGTTTTTCTCACTGTTCTTATCATCCAGTATTTGATTTCTCTCCTGAGCGTTTTGTAGATCTCCAATCCTGCTGGTCAGTCTCCGCTGATTCTCACTCAGAGAACTTTCCACCTGAGTGTTTTCCAGTCTGGTACACACACACACACACACACACAAGAATTAATATTCACTAAGCTAACAAAACCTCTCAGTCTACTTTCAGCACTGAAATATGGACACATCTACGCTAGTTGTTTTTGATTGTACCTGAGGCTGCTGCACTCATTTCTGAAGTGGCTGAGTTCGTCCTCACTGGCACTGAGTTTTCGCCCAAGCGTGTGAACTTCCTCCTCCAGACCCATCATGGTCTCCCTCATCTGAGCTTGCCTGCTTCTCTGTTCCCCCCGCTCCTGCTCCAGCTGGGACACACAGAACAATGACACCAGTCCTTAACAATAACTGTCTATGACAATAACTACACTTTATACTATAGCATAGCATAGCATAGCATAGTAAAGCATAGTATAGTATAGTATAGTATAGTATAGTATAGTATAGTATAGTATAGTGAAACAGAATAGCATTGTGCTGTAGTGTATAGTACAATATGTTATACTATAGTATAGCCCAGAGGGAAATTATATTGCTTAGAGCTTTCATAATGCACATAAGTTTCAATTCAAGTATCCATTTTGACTCAATATTACTCATGAAATGTCTTAGAAATAAAGAAATAAGCACAGAAAGAGACGATTGTTGACATACAGAAAGGGTAAAAGTTTACAATTAGGTCCCACTAGTTAACATTAACTAAAGAGCGAATACATTTGTTACATAATTTATCTTAGTTAACGTTAATAAAAGTTAATAAAAAATAGTGTTTTCATTGTTAGTTCATATTAACACAGGTCTATTATTTGTTAACATTTAGCTAACTGCATTAGTTGACATGAACTAACAATGAAAACACTTCTAAAGAATGTATGAACCTTAGTTAATGTTAATACTAATTTACTAATACTTGTTGTTAATTTACTAATAAAGTTGTATCTGTTAATATTATTTAATAGACTTGAGCTAACAAGAACTAACAATTAATAGTTGTATTATTATTAAGTAACGTTAACATTGTAACAAATGTATTGTTCATTGTTAGTTAATGCATTATTAACGTCACCCAATAAAACCTTATTGTAAAGTGTTACCAATAACAACAGATACAACTTTTGATTTTAAGTACGAATTAACAAATGTAAAACTTAACATTAACTAAGATTAGAAGTATTTGTCATTGTTAGTTTGTGCCAATTAATGTAGTTATCTAATATTAACAAATGGAATCTTATTTCATAACAGAAAGAATAAACAATGTGGATAGCAGTTCAGACATATAGTTCGGTTTTGATCAAATTTGATGCAAATGTTGAGTTCAAATCTGAGTTCAGTTCAAAAACAGATCTCACTAGGCTTAAATAGGACTCCATTTAATCGTATTGCTGTCTAAAAGAAACAATTGAGATCTGATAGGTGATTTTGCTTTCCTCTGAACTATAGTAAGTACATTATGTTGAATTAACACAGAGCTCTTACTGTGAGTACAGCAGCCTGCAGGTCCTCCACCCTCTGCTCCAGGTGAGCTCTCTCGCTGATGGCTGTCTCTTGAGAGATCTGAGGACACGTGCAGTTCAAAGGGAACACACATACACTCAGCAGGCTAAAAAAAGCACACCTCTCTCCTGGTATTATCCCCAGTGAGATGACTCAATTTATTACTGTACTCTAGTGCGTAAGTGATTTTCCTTTAGCACTCCTAAATAACATCTTCATAAGGCGGATGTACATGAATGTGATGCAGGCTGGAGATCATACCTTGAGTCTCTCTCTCAGGCTGTCTCTCTCCGTGGTCATGCGGTTGAGGTCCGTTGTGGCCTCGTCCCGTTCGGCCTCCACTCGCTTCAGGATGCTCTGAGGGGTCACGCTGCTCTTGGGCCCTCGCGCTGCTTTTGACTTCATCACCTCCCGCCGTAGAGCTGCTATCTCCTCTTGAGCCTGCAGGGGGAGTTAGGGCACATTGTTTAGTGGGATCATGAGATACTAGATATATAATTGGGGAGTGCTTTCTTTCTGTGTTAGAAAGAACATTATGAGTGAAAATATGTTGTTTCCAAAATTATTATTTTTTTATTGTAGATTGTCATTGTAGTGAAGTCAAAACATATTGTTAAAATATACTGTATACCTGGCAAATAATATCCCCAATATTACAACTATACATATAATGTGTATTTATATTATATATTATATAATTTTTTATAATAATTGAATCAAACTAAATTTGATGCATGTGCTAAAATATTGCTCTAAAATATTAAATGAATATTGTTTTAATAATTTAATATTATAAATAATATAAAATGAAATAATTGTTTGTACAGTATATTGTTATTGTAGTAAAGCCAAAACAAATTATCATAATATTATCTGGCATATATATATATATATATATATATATATATATATATATATATATATATATATATATATATATATGTATGTATGTATGTACACTGTAAACAAATTGATGCATGTGCTAAAAAAAATGTGCTAAATCGATATAAAATTGAATTTATAAAAAAAAAATATATATATATATATCTTTTTTTTTTTTTTTTTTTACTGTATATTGTCACTGTAGTCAAGCCAAAACAAATTATCAAAATATTATCTGTCAAGTAATACTACTATTATACGTTATATGTGTGTGTGTGTGTGTGTGTGTGTGTGTGTGTATATATATATATATATATATATATATATATATATATATACATTGACGCTGTATATTGTCATTGTAGTGAAGCCAAAACAAATGATTAAAATATTATAATACTAATAATGACTATATGCTAATAAATATATAATAAATATACTGAAAAAATAGCATTATTTAAAATCATTTACTGTCTATACCTCAGTGACATAAGTTAAAGTTAGAAACATAGTTACATAGTTTAAATAAGTTAAACATCAGCCACTAAGAATCATCTATGTAGTTTTTGTTGTTTTATACTATGTGTGTGTGTGTGTGTGTGTGTGTCATGCCCATTTTGAGCACATCAACCTGATTCAAGAATTCTGGGAAGTTTGGAGTTGTGTACCTGCTGGTAGTGCATTCTGGTCTTGTCCCGTTCGGCTGTGAGCACTTTTATATTGGCCTGGATCTCTGAGAGATGCCGCTCGTTTTTCTCCAACATGTTTTGCAGTTCATCCCTTTCCCGCAACACCCTCATTAGCTCCGAATCATATGTGCCACCCTTTAAAGGAGAGAGAAAGAGAGTTTCTTTTAGCATTAAAAGAAACTAATCACTAATATTACTGCAGTGATGGATTATTAGTACTTTAACAGGTGAGTGTCTGGTGGGACTGCGATGGGTAGATGCCCCTTTGACGGGGCTGGTGGAGCGACGGGCCCTCAGCATCCTTCCCAGTGCCTCGGCCTCCTTAGCTGGATCAGAAGATTGAGAAACAAAGAATTCATATTTCGGCTGTTCAAGTAAATGTGAGGAACAGGAGTATGGAGAGAGAATTGTGTCTTTATTACATGCGAGAAAATAAATGATCTGAGAGAAAAAAAAAAGTTTGAGAGAAAAAGTTATCACACTGATAGCAAAAAAGCATTTCATGAGAGAAAAAAAAATATTTTCACACAATATTTAACATTGGAGTGTCCGTGCTCAACTACGGCAGAGGCGGCATCTATGCCGGTGAACCGAACAATGGTGTAATGATTCAGTTCGACTCCCAAGACAAGACGATGCTCACCCGACTGGCCAATAGGAACGTGGCCCCGCCCATGACACAATTTTCACAGTGAAAGCAGAATCCTGACACGAGAGCAAGAAATTGCATCGAGAGCAAAGAAAAGCGTTTTGAGAGAAACACTTTTTTTTTTTAGAGAAAATGTTTTCACACTGATAGCAAAAATATATATTTGAGAGTTTTTTTTCAAAGTATTTTGAGAGATTTTTTTTCTCAGAAATAATTTTAAAGCCACACCGCGGAACTTTTGCGGGCGCTAGGGGCGCTAGACCTGTAACTTTCACGTCTAGCGCCCCTAGAGGCCACAAGCGCCGCAGCACTGTCGCAAAAGTCTGCTCCATGAGTATATCAGAGCCTATGGTCACGTGATGGCCGTAAAGCGATACGTTCTCCAGGTCACATGACCTGGCCAACGACGGTCCGTCTTCTCCAAACTTACATAGGCGGTATTTCAAGAGGGCAGCCCCGCTCGGAGCATTAATAGTGTCAAACGCTGTATATTGGCCTGAGGAATCATTTAAAATAACTCGTATGCGTCAACTCTTTAGGTCACAAAGTCTGCGGTGTGGCTTTAAAAAATTCAAATTTATATTTTTTTATGTTCTATGAGAAAATACTTTCTCTCAAAACTTTTTTTAGTGTCAAATATTATTATTTTTTGCTATTGGTATGAAAACTTTTTCTCTCAAATATTTTTTTCTCTCTCATGAAATGCTTTTTTGCTATCAGTGTGATAACTTTTTCTCTCAAACTTTTTTTTCTCTCTCAGATCATTTATTTTCTCGCATGTAATAAAGACACAATTCTCTCTCCATACCAGGAGAGGTGCATTTGGAGACCATTCATTTAAAACATTAGTCTTTCATGGCTGGCCTAAAGCAACATCTCAACATCATGTTCTTAGTTCACTTCAGGCTCTCTGATCCAGTTTGACTATTTTTTGACGCCACCTGCTGGGACTACAATGTTACTACAACCTATAAACGTTAAAATTCCAATACAACCAAAGTAAAAATAGCATACATGGAGAATCCTATGCCTCACAAATGATTTTCAGTAAATTTAATATTTTACCAGTCATTCATTTATGCTCAAGTTTGGTTCCTGGCTGTGTATGACGACATTTTATTTAATTAATACTTCACAAAGAAACACACACACATTTAGATGGAGATTGAAAACTATTACATCTCAATAGGGCATCTCTAAATTGACTTGTTTATACAAAACCATCTTATTCAGACTTACTAAAAGCAAGTTTTCAAATTAAACAAATTAATTTAATCAAATTAAACCACAACGACGTTGGCATGGCAACTGAGATACTACGGCTGCACGTCACTGAAAATGCGTCTCGTGCGACAATAAAACATAAGTATGGTGTATTTTAGCATTTGAATATTTACTGATAATAGTTGCAAACAACAACATGCACTAAAATTATGTATGGTATGTTTTTGCATTGACACCAATGTTATACTGGCACACAAATCATTCACACGTAACGTTACAAGTTACAGTAAATATAAACCTCGCTCTATAAAACCTGCAAATAGATTCTGCATTCAGTAAAGACAATGCAGAAGACAACGTATTAGTTGTGTAAGTGAGCTTGTGTGTTACCTCTTGTAGTGGTTCTGGCAAATTAAAACGGGTGAGTTAAATTAAATCTCAACACGCTAAAGCTCTTTACCCCGAGGGATAAACAGTCACACTGACCAATCACGACACAGCATTAAACTGTCAGTCAAGACAACAGAGAGGCGACAACCAATCAGAACACTAGATCTGCCTCCGTTTGCGTCCGTTGCCTTGACTACAAGTTGTGAACGCTCACGTTCAAATACAGTAGTTTTGAAGTTGAGATGAAGCAATGAAGCGGAGCCAGGCGAAATAGATATAAAATCAAATAAAAAAATATATATATCTTGTAAATATAAAATATAAATATGATGTTTCAAATGGTTCACGAACAAAAACATACATTGTAAATATTTATATGTATTTTGCATTCTGTTAATTGTGTTTAAAATTATAAACTCGACATATAACGTGAACATTATAGTAACATCCTGTATTTGCAGACTTATAGCATGTAATGTAACCCTGAGAAATCAGTGTTTACATCATCCACGACGGCAGGCGACAGTAAAGCGCAGGCAAAGAGCGCGTGAACCAGTCGAAGAACGCGCCGCTCCTCGTGAACGCGCACACCGACAACAAATCCGCTAGATTAGAGGAGGCGCGCGGATCACGCACACGCAGGAGGTGCATAGTTTCTTCAAACAAAAACTATTGTGCCTTTTATCATGCGTTTGGAGCAGTTTCGCTTTTAATCAAGGACCGGGGGATGTTCTATCTATAGAACTGGATATATAAACATTTTGTCAGCCTCTTGACAGACTTTATTTAAAAAGAAAGAGAAAAAACTAGATGTTTTTACGGATCAGATCCATGAAACTCCGAAGAACAACAGCCTCATGACTAAAGAGCTAGACGGAGGATTTCTTCAACTCAAGATCGCCTTCACACTATTGCACACCGTAGATTTAAATGTTTTATTTTTATTTTGAAAATATGATTCAATTGACCTCCAAGAATAGCTAGAATCAAGACTCAGTTTTTCTTTGTCTGAGCATTATTGCATTGACATGATGATCCCTTTATGACTTCTAGTTTAACATATCAAGTTCTTCAATTATCCCGTGCAAAAACAAACATGTCAACACTCAGACTATTTCCTGATTAAACAAGAGATTGAACAATGGGAATTTAATAACAATTGCATTGCTTTACGCCTGTTAAGACATTAATTGAAAGAAATCCTTCTTTGTCAACCAACCAGAGAGAAGCGCGCGTGAGATCTGGCTATGTCCTTCTTTAATTTCCGAAAAATCTTTAAATTGGGCGCAGAGAAGAAGAAAAAACAATATGAGCACGTGCACAGGGACACAAATCCGGAGGAAATATGGGAGATTGTGGGAGAACTGGGGGATGGAGCCTTTGGAAAGGTGTTCAAGGTAAAATAAACACATTGAAATTGTCTGCTCTTATCTTGCTGCAAAAGTTTATATATGGTATCGTTTGCCTTAGTACTTTTCTTATAATGGAATCTATCTATCTATCTATCTGTCTGTCTGTCTAAAATCTGTCTGTCTGTAATATCTGTCTGTCTGTCTGTCTAATATCTATCTTTTTGTCTATCTGTATGTCTATGTCTAATCTGTCTGTCTAATATCTGTCTGTCTGTATGTCTAATTCCTGTCTGTGTCTAATATCTGTCTGTGTTATATATATATATATATATATATATATATATATCTGTCTGTCTAATATCTGTCTGTTCAATCTTGTACACAAATTAATATGCAAATGCAATGACTCTTTAAGGTCACCATGCACATGACATCATCAAGCACACGCCCCTGTCATTGGCTGAATCCAAAATCACCCCCTAAACCATCAATCACTATTCCCTGTGTTAGTCCATTAATACGGTTGACTTGAAGGAGTGAATGAAAACGAGTGAGCCAATTCGGACAGCTATTGAGTGTACATCGGCTGCAATGCAATGTGGGATTGAATGAGTGCGCTCAATAATGTCCACTATGGTTTCGGACACCACTACAAATGGCTGTCCCATCAAATAAAGCCCTATTTGAGGGTATAGCGGGTGATTTTGGATTCAGCCATTGTCATTCACATGACCTCAGCCTGTAGTGTCCAGTCTGCTTGATTATTCCTCTTCTTTGCTCTGTCTAAAGGCTTAATGTTGCTTAGTTTGTTAGTGGGATAGGGTGATTTGGAGATTAAGTTTAAGGCCATTTCGTCTAGTCTATACAGTCAAAACAATGGCATTAGAACTTTCTCATGGTTCCATCAAGTTTGTTGGTTTGTAAATGGTCTAATGATCTGTTGGATTGAGGGTCTTGGGTTTTCAGGACATTGGTATTTGTCGATTTGTGTTCTGTTGGGAGCTTTTATGAGCACTGAACAGAATTACAAAATAATGACTGTTTTCAAGCATGTTTCCTGTGGCTGTAATCATTTGAGTACTTTTCTTAACACAGTATTTGCTTAAATTATAAACACTTTTTATTAGAATTTATACTTTTAAATTTTATACTATTATTTTTGTGTAGTTGTATTAATTAACATTGTATTTATTTTATTTATTTTTAAGGCTAATCTGTAACACTTTATTTTAAGGTGACGTAGTTAAACATTACTACATGTACTTACTATAGTTATAACAGTAAATTATGCATAATTACATGTAACTAACCCTAAACGTAACTCTAAAGTAAGTACATGTAGTTGGAACTACGTCACCTTAAAATAAAGGTTAACACTTTAAGGTGTCCGACCTGTGTCACAGTGTAATTGTACATTTAAGTACAGAGTAATAATAATTAATTACAAGCACTTACAATAGGGTTAGGAATAGGGGTTTGTTTAGGGTTAGTTACTTGAATGGTCTCTATTAATTTATAGTTATTACTACAGTAACTACATGTAACACTGTAAAATAAAGTGTTACTGTACCAAATATAGTGTAACCTAATGGTTTTATTTCCTCATTTAAATCTAAGCTAAAGGTTTAAAAATGAAAAGTTTGAATTATAACATGTCAAATACAACTGGAACGCTTAAATACAATAAAAACCCCTGCAGATTTTATTATTCCAGATAAGACCTGCAATAAACCAGCAGTCTTTGACCTGGTTAATTTTTCACTTCTAAATCACGTTGGTTTCTGAATCCCGTAATTCCCACTATTTACAAAAGCTGTGTGTTGGGTGGAATTTGTTCTGTGAACTTCATTGCTCTGCACTGCAGAAAGACTCATTAGTATGAATGACACTGAATGTGATTTCTGTTGAATGCTGGACTGGATCACGCTGACTGCATGGGTCTAATTAATACTTTTTACCTCCGTTTACTGGTTGTTAAAAGAGATTGTGTTGAATCATTCGTAGTCTGCTCATGTATTCATG
The DNA here is from genome assembly GCF_963993115.1 of Abramis brama. Taxonomy (NCBI): domain Eukaryota; kingdom Metazoa; phylum Chordata; class Actinopteri; order Cypriniformes; family Leuciscidae; genus Abramis; species Abramis brama. The sequence continues at coordinate 29,652,819 of NC_139964.1, read as the reverse complement.
TATGTCACGCCTCAAACATCCATGTCTGATTTGTTGTAGTTTACCATAGTAGTAGTAGTTTAGGTAGTTTAACATCACAAGGTGTATAATAAAGAATAACCAATTTTTTTAATCACTTTTTATTCTTATCACTAACAACATGTTAGCCAAAGTGTCTGCCAACCAGTCTTGCTTTGTTGAAAGTTATAGCATGCGATGGTTCATTAGACTCATTTTATTTAGAGGGCTGCGTGTAAATGCATTTTTTTTTTTTTTTTTACTTTAATTTCCTTTTTATTCAGGCTCAGAACAAGCAGACAGGCATTTTTGCTGCTGCAAAAGTGATTGACACCAAAACTGAAGATGAGCTGGAGGACTACATGGTGGAGATCGACATCTTGGCATCATGTGATCATCACAATATTGTCAAGCTGCTTGACGCGTTTTACTATGAGAGCAAACTGTGGGTGAGTGGATTTAGTTTATTTTTCATGGTCACAGATTTTATTCCTATTCTCTTTTCCACAGCACAATTTTGGAATCTGACTTAAAAAAAAATTGTATTTGACCCATCTTGTTTAATTATGTTAATATGCCTCATAATTCACCCTTCGCTGGGAGTTTAATTGACAGGCTATCTGTCATACAATGTCAATGTCAGACTACTCATAACGCAGAATTCACAATTTTGTCTGACAAACAAACCAGACAGGAGAGTTGGTAGATTAATGTCGGTGGAATTGAAAAATGGTGTGTGTTGATGTCTTTCCGCTGTTGAAACATACTTTCTGATGTTCATTCATGTTTATTTCGTGCTAATGAGTAGGAAGAGATGATCGGTTTACATGCCGCTTGAACTGAGGCACTACAGCGATCTGTCACAACACATTAAAGAGTCACAAAACGGTATTTATTGTTTGATTTTTATTTATTTAAATGACACCATTTGAAACTTTGTTTCATACCAAAAGTAACCTGCTTTGTCTTGTCTGTTGGCGTATTGTCAGTGTCCTCTTTGCTCCACAATGTATTTTTCACTGCGTTGACTCAAACCATTTCCTTCCTGCACAAGGTTGAGGTGGACTCAACTTCCAGGCCACTTCAGTCCAGATTCACTTCAGTACGGACATTAGAAACTTACGAGAGGTTCAAATCCGAGAGGCTTTATGAAATTCAAACAGTACATGTGCTCTTTTATATTTCATATTAAATTAGACAAAAAAATTGAAGGAATTTTAAAATCCCAGTATGCGCCCGGACCTTTTTTTAAAATAATTTTTCGGGGATTAATCCCTATTTATTCTCAAAGGTGATTCTCATTGCTTGATGAGTAAAAAAAGGGGTGGTTGATTATGATTTTACTTTTAACTTTAGTTAGTGTGTAATGTTGCTGTTTGAGCATAAACAACATCTGCAAAGTTACAGTGCTCAACGTTCAAAGTAAAGGGAGATATTTGCTTTTAAAGAAATCACTTTTTTAGGACTACAACAAACGGCTGGTAGGGACTACACGACATTCCTCCCGGGTTAGTGACATCACAAACCCTAAAATTTACATAAACCCCGCCCCCGGAACACGATATATAAATGATCAAGACAGAACATGCTAAGCAATGACTAGAAGATAACTACATATAAGCTAAAAAAATTAATCAACTAACCATTCAGAAACGTCCTTTTGCTTCTACATGTTGTCACTTCTTCTCAAGTCTCTCCATCATTGTCTGAATCCGGTTTGAACATAAAAGGCTTAAAGTTTTTGAAATTTTCAGTGCATGTCTGTGTGAGTGCAAGCTGTTGTAGCTCCGCCCCCTATGCTGGGAGCAGAAGCTCATTTGCATTTAAAGGGACACACACAAAAATGGTGCGTTTTTGCTCACCCTCAAAAATTGACAATTTTAACATGATGTATAAAAATATCTGTGGGGTATTTTACATCTTGTGAAAAGGGCATTATACCACCCCTTTAAAATGTAAATCATCATAAATTTATGGCTGTACAAAAATACTACCATTCAGAAGTTTGGGGTTGAGAAGATTTTTTTTTTTTTTGTCTCATCATCCACTTTTTTTCCATTATAAATACAGTAATAGAAACATAACATAAATGTCTTTACTGTCACATTTGATCCATTTAATGCATCCTTGCTTAATAAAATTATAAATTTGTTTAAAAACTTGTTTATTTACTGACCTCAAACTTTTGAATAATAATATACTTAAACTATAATTAAAATAATTTTTTAGTGCTTATTTGTCAGTGTCATAATGCATGGTTGTCATATCAAGCCTGTTTTAGGCGAAATATGGTTTATAATTTTTTTTCTCCCTTGATTTTGGAGTGAATATGAAACATGTTCTTGAAAGGTTTTTTGAGATTTACCAGAAAACCAGAATAATGTTGCATTTTCTCACAGAGAGAACAGTGTTATTTTACCTCTTCTGTTATCTTCTTCTGCCTCTTTGTGTACTGTACTGGAAGAGGTGTCCATATTTTACTCTTATCCTGCCGTACACCAGGAAATGAACTGATATCGGCCTTACCCATTTCCTTATGTAGATGTAGGAGCGCTTTGATTTGGCTGTGATTCAGGGAATGTTTGAACTGGATTATTCATCAGCCATTTGCAGCTTAAACAGGATAAATAACACATTGCTATCAATAATGCCATTCAGTAGTCCGTGTGAAGTAGTTTCCTCCATGTATTTGTAGAAAAGCTTGGATAACTTAAATTTCAGATGCCACTTACTTTAATATTTTGCAATATGCATTGCATTCAGACAGTTTTAAGTTTGTCCAAAATACTAATTCAGGCTTCTATATATGGTATATATGAGGATTAATAGTGCATTCTGTTATCCAGACAGTGGGATCAATGGAAATAGACAGAATCCAACACTTTAGAGTTGGAAAGGAAGCCTGGTCTTGTGCGTTGAGTATGACTATTGTAGTTCTGGGACTGAATGACAGCACTGTGTGGGCCATTGTGTTATCATAGCCACCGGTCAAAACCAACATCTCACCCACAGTGCAACAGCGTTCAAGAGCATGAATAACAGTGACTGTTCACAGTGCTGTATCTGTGTGTACACAATAGCGTAGGGTTCAGACTTTAAAGGCCTGTTCACACCAAGGACGATGACGATAGAGATACAGTTCTAAAAATCATTCTAAATATAAAAGAACAGCAGAGTTCACACCACAACTATAACAATAGAAAAGAACTGCGCTGATTGAGTGAACTTTGTGCTGTCAGTGAGGAGGACAGTATAATTTGGGAAAGTCTGATTGTCGATATACATTACTGTTCAAAAGTTTGGGGTCTTAAAGGGTTAGTTCACCCAAAAATGAAAAATTTCCCATAATTTACTCGCCCTCAAGCCATCCCAGGTGTATATGACTTTCTTCTTTCATCCAAACACAATTGGAGTTATATAAAAAAATATCCTAGCCCTTCCAAGCTTTATAATGGATCATAGATTTTGAATCCATCCATCATAAAAGTTATCCATACGACTCCAGGGGGTTAATAAAGGCCTTCTGAAGCGAAGCGATGCGTTTTTGTGTCTTTACAATGTCTTTACTGTTACTTTAGATCACTTTAGAAAACATCCTTGCTGACTAAAATAATGATTATAAATCGGATAGTTCCGGTCCTTGATTCTGATTGGTTGAGCCGCATTCGAAGCCGTTGTAAATTACTCAACAAACATACACCTGTGACCGCATTACATTACATTAAAATTACTGCGCAACTGCCGTTTGTGATTCTTTGTTGCTGCATGTGTTGCTTGGCAACCTCTTTGGAACTACGTTGCTTGGCGGAGGAATAAATGTGTTACAACGTAATATTTTTTGTTGCTGGTGTTTATTTTATGAATAAAATAAATACTAATGAATCCGCTCCGCGTCGTGCCTAACAACGCCCAACACGGCTTCGCGGGGCATATTGCTGAAATTTCTTTCAAACAAATAAATCTTACTGACCCCAAACTTTTAAACAGTGGTGTATTAAATTTCAGCACCTCTGTTTGTCTCTCAAGTTCTCTCGCCTAAAATATACTGTAGTATTTGTGGCGGCACTCCTGGCTACAGGAAACACTATTGTCGTTCAGTATTGACTATGTTTACAGTCTCTTCCAATACATGTCCACCCTCTCCAGATGACTAGCCCCAGCCGTGACCCCTCCATCCGCCTGGTGTTCACGGAAACTCTAATCCTATTAGCACAGAAAGTCCTCAATTCCGACACTGTGCTAATGTGTAGAAAGCCTTCATCCTTCCTCGTGCTCACACAGGCCTCCCTTGCTCGATCCTCTTATGTCAGTCACCATTTTGAGGAGCAAGAAAAGCCTTCAAGACTCAGCAGCGTATTTGACCAATCATGGCCCTGCAACCAGTGGTTAAATTGGGCCGGGGCTCTCCGGGGCTCAGCCCCGGCACATAAGCCTGCTCGTTTGCAGTCAGTTGCCTACTGGAAATTATGTCACATAAAATTTGATGAAAGTGATGCTTTTGAAAACATATTTCTGATTATAAATGAAAGATTTTGAAATGGCATGTCTATTTTGTCTCGAGGGAGCTGAGAACAATCGGGACACGGCCGTATTCGTGTTCAGCTGCTTAATCTTGTTGTCAGTTGATCGCGCACCGCTCGCGCATGCCATGCGCATAGGCTACTACTCAGAACTCCGACACGGATAAATGTACGCAGCAATAATGAATGTTCCTGGGAGATCCGTAGTTGCGCGGGATGTGGAAGCGCGCAAAAGTTCCAGAACCTTCTACTGCCTTGGAAAAACAAACAAAAAACAAAACTCACAAGCTGCAGCAGCAGATCAATTTTGTCAAGTTCAGCACACGGACGCGCCGGCGAGTGAACTGGACTCTCGTCTCATAAATTAACCGAAACTCATCGTATAAGGGAGCCTACTTGCCTGACAGACCTGATAAATATATCTATAGAAAGCTTGGAAGGTATTCTTTTAAACAGAACAATTCAAAACGAAAGAAAACAGACCGCTGCTTGTGTAGCCTAATCCGTATGAAATGTGCATTTCTCTCTGGCGCGTTCACTACTGCGAAGATTGCGAGGACAGCATCGTCAGCTTCATCTATGCAGGGCACTGACACAGAAAACACTTGTTTATTAATAAACAATTAAAATGTCTCCTTGCTATATTTTACATATTCATAATCATTACTTTTGCCGTTTTTTTGTGACAGCTTTTAGCTTATTGGCAGCGCCACCCTTAAATGTTACATGAACGCGTCACCACCGCATCAGCACAGAAAACAGGACATTTTTTTTCAATCCCTGTTTTGGCAGGGGGGAAAACTGATCAGAAAATGTAACGAAACGTTGTAGAAATGTAGTGGAGTAGAAAGTATAATAATTGCTGCAAAATGTAACGAAGTAAAAGTCAAAAGTATGCACTATTTATTCTACTTAAGTAAAGTAGGCCTAAAGAAACGAAGTATTTGTACTTCGTTATATTCAACCACTGCTGATTAACAGTAATGTAAATGCTAAATGTCCTAATACCTGTTGATACTACAACAATGCAAATATGCTCTTAACCTTGCAGTTTTTCACATATCATGTAAGACACAATTTCTCCATTTCTTTGCACAAAACTCTCCAGAAAATGCCATTTAATAGTTTATTTTTCAAAAAAAACTTACGGGGGGGCATACCCCCGGACCCCCCTGGGGAGAGCCCCCCCCACATAATAAATCCCAATTTAACCACTGCCTGCAACGCAGCGCTGTTGACTAACCACGGCCCTGCCAAGTGAATTGTTTTGTAAAGTTAATAATGTAGGCTGTATTTCCTGGTTTGGATGTTGTTGTACTGTAATTCTGGTTTTATCCATCGATGTGCAACAGATTCTACTGTGTTTGTGGAGTTCTGCACTGAAACTCAATGGGTGTTCTAGATTTGAATGAACAATGGTTTTATGAATGAGTGCAGTCTGTTTTTGTTGTGTTTTTTTTAAACCAGTGCCTGCAGGTTCATGTAGGTGTGTTCATGACAATAGGATAAACCGATTCGTCTACTGAAACATAATGCTGCCATTGTGCCTGACTGAACATTGAGAAATAAAGACAGCATGCCGATCAATGGCTGCTTTTGTAAAACAGTGTGATTGTGTTTTTGTAAAGTTCACCCAGTTTCATGTTCACCGTGTTTCTGTGTGCAGATCCTGATAGAGTTCTGCGCCGGCGGGGCCGTCGATGCGGTCATGCTCGGTGAGTTCACACAAAGCATTTGACATGCAAGGCTGCATTAGGCAAAGGTCACTTACGACGGACAGTTGCTTTCCATTACTCAAAAACACATTTCATTCTTAAAGGCGAAGGTGAACTTTAACTGTGCTTTGATTTATTCTCACCGGATAATCAATATTGTTCATGTTATGAGCGACAATATATAGATTTATTCAATGTCTCTTTAACAAGGTGTTTTGTAGCATTATGCCTGTTGAGTCTTCATTTACACACTAGTGTTCAAATGTTTAGGGTCAGTAAGATTTTTATTTTTTTTTAAAGAAATTTTTTCAGCAAGGATACATTAAATTGTTTAAAATTGACAGTAAAGACACTTACGTTACTAAAGATTTTTCATTTTAACTTTCTATTTATCGAAGAATCCTGAAAAAATGTGTTAGGGTTTCCACAAAAATATTAGGCAGCACAACTGTTTTTAACACTGATACCAACCTATACCACCTATACCAACTAAACTACTGAAAGAAGTGTTACCTATAGTGGAAGAGCCTCTCCTCAATATTGTTAACTCATCTTTATCTTTAGGTCATGTTCCAAGAACATTTAAACTGGCAGTTATAAAACCTCTCATTAAGAAACCACAATTAGATCATAATAACCTAGCAAATTATAGACCCATTTCAAATCTTCCATTTATGTCTAAAATATTAGAAAAAGTGGTGTCCGCTCAACTGGGCTCTTTCTTGCAAGAAAATGACATCTATGAAAAGTTTCAGTCAGGATTCAGGCCGCATCATAGCACTGAAACTGCGCTCGTTAAAATCACAAATGATTTACTTTTAGCATCTGACCAAGGCTGTATCTCAATACTAGTTTTACTTGATCTTAGTGCTGCGTTCGATACTATAGATCACACAATACTCTTAGATCGACTACAAAATTATACTGGTGTTCAAGGACAAGCATTAAGCTGGTTTAGATCATACTTATCAGACCGCTACCATTTTGTCTATTTAAATGGAGAAAAATCGATCATAATTCCAGTAAACTATGGAGTGCCGCAGGGATCTGTGTTGGGCCCTCTGTTATTCTCAATATATTTGCTGCCACTTGGAAATATTATAAGGAAACATGGAATTAGTTTCCATTGTT